>NW_027069965.1:0-37524 GCF_002906115.3 Quercus suber | reverse complement strand
TGGTGTTGTTTTGGGGTTTTTTTTTTTTTTTTTTAATATATTTGGTGATATACTGATATTATTATAAATTGATTAAATTTATTTTGTTGCTTATATATATAATCTTGTATTTTTGAGGAACTATGGACCAAATTCTATTTTTATTTTTGGGTTATTTATATCAAAATTTTCCTCTTGGGTTTTTTCTGAAACATTTGAGGATTAAAATTGGTATACGTATATTTTTATTTCATTCAAAATTCTAGGGGGGCTAATAACCAAATTATTCTTTAATTTAAAAAGAAATATTATATTTATAATATTTTCACAACAAATAATACTACAATTACAAATTATTTTATAACATTTTTACAAATTGTTGATATGGCCAACTTATTATTGGTTTTCATTTAGGCTCACCATTAACATCATTTTTTTTTTTTATTTACCAATAATCGCTCACCACGTCAATAGTTTATAAATTTTTTTTGTAAAAAAGTTTGTATCTCTAGCATTACTCTTTTCCAACATTTTCACAACAAATTATAAATGGTAGGTATTTATGGGAGGGTAAAAATGTAATTTAAGGTTTGAATTCAAATTTAAACCAACAAAACTTACCACACATAATTTGTTATGAAAATATTATGAAAATACTATGGACGTAGCACTTCTCTTAATTAAAGATAATTTCTTCTTTTAGTCCTACAGTTAAAGGGAAATTTTGAAAATCCAAGGGGGCTCTCTATAGTTCTTCACTACTCGTACAAGAAAAACTATCTTTCTGTCTGAAGGGAATCATTTTTTCTCAATCAAGAATGCTTCAACTGGATAAATTCAATTATGTCACACAGTTTTTCTGGTCATGCCTTTTCTTCTTTACTTCTATATTCCCATGTGTAATGATGGAGATGGAATACTTGAGATGAGCAAAATTCTAACACTACGAAAAACCAACTGGTTTCCAAAAAAAAAGAAGCAGCAAAAGTAAAGAACAAGCTCTACTTATTTTTGCATCACTGTTTAAGCTCAGTGTTGTATTCCATGTACGAAATCAACATACCAAAACATCTCTCTTCTCCTCATCCATCTAAGGCCTGCATTCTCCAACTTAAAAATGTCAAATTCCCTTTCAACGTGTGCTTCATTTTATTGGGATAACGCACACATTGCTGAAGATGTAAAGAAAAGTCTCTCGAGTGTAGAACGGGATTCTAATCTTCGAGATGAGGACATTTTCAATGTTGTTGGTTTAGATGATGATAACATGTTGCAATTTGGATGTTGTACTACACTAATGATCAGTGGAAAGGCAAGGCCGGTGGTGTTTGGGGCTGACAAGAAGATTTACGTCGTTGGAAGCAAACTCAAATCAACCAACCTTGATTCTTACTTTAAGGTCTGTAAAGTTGTGATTTTCAACTAGCCTTTGTTGGCTTTAATTCCGTACCAAATTTAATTGTAATTTCTTCAATCATTTCCTTGTACTTTACTCCTTTCTTTTCTTTTTTTTCTTTCTTTTCTTTTTTTTTTTTTTTTTTTTTATGTCATATAGAAATCTTAATCTAATGAACCTAATATACTACCCCCACTCCTGATGTCGCGGAAGCCTAAAGAAAAGCACACATGATGCTCTCTTGATGAAACAGAAACTAAACTGTTAGTTTCAAGTAGTAAACCTCGAATCCACAAGGGTTTCCCTGAATCCACAAGGAGATAAAACTGAAATCCCCCAGAGAACACAATAGACACAAGTCTAAATTTTTATTGATAATAAACTATGAAAAACGTTTACAAACTTAGGGGCCTTTTTAAGGGCTCCGTAAAACTTGAAAGACAAGAAAATATAATCTAAAATAACTCATAATTGATACCTAACCATAACAGGAATCAAATTTGACCTAAAAAAATGCACCTAAAAACAAGGAAATAAATCACCTAAACTTAAAATAACGTTTTTTTACATAAAAATACCAAAAATAATAATTTACAATAATTAAATAGTAAATTTTGTCCTACATCAGACCCCTCCACTTGAAACAAACTCGTCCTTGAGTTCATCTTTGAAATCTGAAATCTTCCGCTCCAAATAAACAAATATTTCGAATGCTTTAATAACTTGATTAGGCTCTGAAACTTGAATTCTTCATAAAATGTAGCATAGAATTTATTCTCATCTACTTTCAATTTATTTGCAACATCAATCAAAAATGGGTTGATAATGAAATTAAAATTTTCTACACCAAGAAAATCAACATTTTGTGTAGTCGTCTTCAATAAATCAACCGGAACCTAGGGGTTGTGGGTGATGGACTCATCCTCACCTTTGACCCCAAGTGGATCTTCCACAATGTTCTCAATAATTACTATCTCTTGATTTCTGTGATCTTCCACAATCAACTCAATCTTCTTTTCAAGTTTCAATTCAACAACTTGTTGCAAGTCTTGACCTTTTTTAACCACTTCAAAAGTTTCTCCAGAAATAGGCTGCTCCTTCTCAACCCTCAAACTCTTTCCTATACTTGATACATGGACTTGGCTGTGATAATTTTGGTTTTGAGCTTTCATGTTGTGAACATATTGATTATGAATATACAGATTTATAATCAACACTTGTATAATCTAGTATATCATAATAGTCATTAGGAAACCATAAATGAATTAATACTCTTTTCATTCTTTGCCAAGAGCGAATCGGATGCTTACCTCGCCGCTTTTTATCAATTTGAATTTCTTCCCACCATTCTTCTGCGTCATTGTCTAATTTATTAGATGCAAGCCGCACCTTTTCTTCATCACAAATCTTCCAAAAATTAAAATACTCTTCCAAATCAAGAAGCCAATCAATAAAATCCATCTTACCCATATCTCCGTCAAAGAATAGAATTTTCTTGTAGTTAGGAGTGCGTCTTTGAATATATCGAACATTGTTGTTGCAAGATGATTTCCTAGCAAGAAGAGTAGCAATCTTTTGCTAGATTTCGCCTGTAATTTTCTAACTCTTTTCATAAAATTGGTGATTCTCATCACGAAAATTAAGGAACTCAGCCCTAGTGAGGACTGGGTTGTTGACATCGTCACTGCCATCATTGTTGTGGTGGTCACCGTCTCGTCAGTTAGCCATCAAACCAGGGTAAGTCAAGGCTCTGATACCAACTAATGTCGCAGAAGCCTAAAGAAAAGCACACACGATGCTCTCTTAATGAAACAAAAACTAAACTAAACTGTTAATTTCTGGTAGTAAACCTTAAATCCACAAGGGGTTTCCCTGAATTCACAAGGAGATAAAACTGGAATCTCCCAGAGAACACAATAGACACAAGTGTGAATTTTTATTGATAATAAACTATGAAAAACGTTTACAAACTTAGGGGCCTTTTTAAGGGCTCCGTAAAACTTGACAGACAAAAAAATATAATCTAAAATAACTCCTAATTGATACCTAACCATAACAAGAATCAAATTTGACCTAAAAAGTATTAAATGCACCTCAAAACAAGGAAATAAATCACCTAAACCTAAAATAACGTTTTTTTACATAAAAATACCAAAAATAATAATTTACAATAATTAAATAGTAAATTGTGTCCTACATCAACCCCTCCCCACCCAGGACCACTCAAACTTGGGTCCTAAAACCCCACAAGCCTTTAAGGGTTTAGGAAGTACTATTCCACCCAACATGGGGCGGTGGTAAAGTATGTTACTCTTGATTTGGTTCGGTTTGGTTTTCTCTCTTCATTTACTATTGCTCAATTGTCAGTGGAATTAATGGAATAGGAGAGATTTTATAATAATAAAGTACTCAAACAATTGATAGGCATATTCAAATAGATAGCTAAATTGATTATGTTTTAATATAAGCTCAAATTCATACCGCTAAAACAACTTAATTTTGGCCAAAATTGCCAAATAATATATATTTTTTTCGAATTATTTTACCAAAGAAATCCTTCTAAAAGTTAGCTAGCAAAATAGCCTCGTTCATAACTCAATTTAGTGAAAATTGAGTTCCAAGTAAAACTTGAGTTCTAAGCAACTACCAGCTACTGATATGGCAAAGCTAATGTGGCATTTAAAAAAAATTTCCCACTTGAAACTCAATTTTGTCAAACTTGAGTTCTTAGTATTTGGAAATCAACTCCATGCAATTTTTTTTTTTTTTTTTTACAAAGTTGAGTTATGTATAAGAATTTTTTTTTTTTTTTTTTTTAAGTTAAACTACTATATAATAAAAGTTGGGCTTAAAGGCCGTAATTATACCAAGTGGTTGAACCAAATTGCAATTCTTTAGATAAGAACAAATAATATATTTGGTCTTATCACTTCTTTGTTGATGCAAGTTAGACATCTAGAGTTGGGGAAAGAAACCAATGTGCATAATAAAACATGGATAAGATAGCTCATTTTCTAGGATTAGGACTATCGGGTAACAATTAGTAAATTAAATAATGAATCTATTAATAAATTAAGATATACTTTATTGGATCTATGCATCAAAAAGGTCAAAACAGAAGTTTCCCAAATAAAAATTGTAGTGACTTAATTATCTTAATGAACTAAACAATTTTTTTTCAAATTTGGATTTAAGTTAGCTTAGCTAATAATATATCTTGTTCTCGAGTAGAGGTTCTACGATATCGAATCTTGCTTACATCCAGAAGAAACCATTATTGTTTGGCCTAACGGTAAGAACAATTTTCATAGAGTAGACATTATAAATTAATATTATTTTGTATCTATTCAAAATAAAAACAAAACTCGTGAATAAACTCCTACTAGCTCGTTTATAAATTTGATTATGTGTGATGCCTTTAGGGTAAGTTTGGTTCAGCTTTTTGTAAAAGTGCATAATAAAAAATTGGAGTTTTCAAAAAGTGCATAATGAAAAAATGCTTTTTCAAAAAACTGAGTGTTTGGTAAAAGTTGTTAAAAATTGCTTTTTGAAAAAGCTGAGTGTTTGGCTAGCACTTATAAAAGTGACAGTTTCAGGGATAAATTACCAAAAATGACAATGTATATATAAGGGAGTTTATTTCATATATATATATATATATTGTGGGGTGAAAAGGGCCCAATCCAACATAATGGGCCGAGAGCCCATATGAGAGCTATTGTGCGACCGAGAAGAAGGAGATGGTAAGGGCAAGGCCTATCTGGAATTGGGACCCTCAGAGGGAAGAATGATTACAATCCGAAGAGGTCATCTTCTGTCCGAAGATATTATATTCCTCTGACGAGAATAGTATAGGTCAATTGAACGTATAAGAGGTCAAAATGATCTTCCGAGGACTCCTCCTGATCAAGATAAGCTCTAAGTACATTGGGAGATGATAAGGATGAAGAAATATCTAAGGGGAAAGCTGCTACCACCATATTTAATGTTCTGCAGCAACTTTTCTGGCTGCATTTATGTAGAGAAGACCCCTGAACAGTGTACCCTCACCTACCGCTACTCACACAGAGCTGAAGAAGATGCTTGACGTGACACATACTCAAGTAGATTCACGGATGAAGTACAAGTAGACGATGGAGATGAAGAGAATAGAGGTTATATAAAGGAAAGAAGCTCCTAACGTGGAGAGGGAGGAAAAAAAAAAGAAAGGGAATAGAGAGAAAGGGAGAACTTGACTGTTACCCTAAAACCTTTGTTCATCTGATAAACAATAATATAGCTCTTCGGATATTCATGTTTTACGTGCAAATTCATGTTGGCTTGTGTTTGAAAGTTGTGATTCGTTGTTGTTGATCCAATGCTTAACCTAACTCTTCCACCCATACTCTACAAATTTATTGTTTTGGGCTTGGACCACAATTCCTAACCCTACATATATATATATATATATATATGGGGGGGGGGGAGACGGTGAACCCCAGTAAAGAAAGAAGGAAAAAAAAAAGATGGTCAAAAGTTGTGGCTAAAAGTATGGCAGTGGGTCCCTCATATAGTGTTATTTACAAAAATGCTATTGAGTTATGAGAATTGGAAACTGAAAACAACCAAAAGTTGTTTTCAGTTTCCATAACTCATAACTCAAAAAGTAGAGAATTGAGTATTGGAAACAGAGTTATGGAAATAGAGTATTGGTGCAGGCAAACGAGTATTTTGCTATGGGTCCCACCATTTTTGAGAATTGAGTTATGAAAACTGAGAATTGAGTCATGAGATTTGCCCATCCAAATAGCCTCTAAGTGGCGAATACAACCGGGTTGAATTATGAGATTCGAAAAGCTAGTGGAAACAAGACTCTGAGAAGTCTGTTGGCAGCAGGTGTTTAGAGGGTTCAAGTACATGGGGTCGACTAGGCTTGGAGGGTATTTTGTTATTCGTGTACCCTAACTTTATTCACTAGTAGATCGATTTCGAATTGGAGGGTTGTGGAGAGGTTTTTAGCCAGGTTTTTTGCCAATTTCTTCGGTTTCCTCTTCAATAACATGTTTTGTTATTATCTTGTATTTGCATCTTTCTTCCCTACTCTTTAAGCTTTTCTTTTATTGTTCATTGTGGTTGAATATGGTTTAAAGTATTGTTACCAGTTTATTGCCCATATTTACTCTTGTTCCACACTTTGTTAAGTTAAAATAAAAGCAATTTAGCAGTAATTTTAAAATTGGGGCCTGAACAAAAATTAGTGTTTTTACACTAATTTGAGCTTACAAGGTCTATGATCCTCAGTTTGATAAATGGGAGGAGGAAGAGCAATTGGACGCATTGTAATTTTTGAGGCGCTTGGGAAAACATACAAAGAAGATGCTTTTAGATTTTTCCTTGCAAAAGACCTTTCGTCCGCCCATTATATTGTCGATACCCTCTTTTCAATGGAAGGTTTCATCTGTGGTTGCTTCTCCTCAGCCTCTAGCTGGGTATATCTTTTATGACCTCTTGTTCGTTTCTTGACCTATATTTACTTTTCTAATGGAAGGTTTCATCTATGTTCTATGGAAGACATTCTCTTGGGTGTACCAGAAATAATTCAATGTACGTAGGCCTTGAATTAAACTATTCCTTTCATCATTTGGGTTGCCTTTGTGTTTTCTTTCTTTTATTTCTTTGTCATTTTGATTTGGCTCTTGTTCAATGATTTGGTGAATGCTTGGAGTGGTGTTCCGATACTATAATGAGGCAAGGGCAGACCTTAAGCACGTGCATGTTTGAGTTCTTCTCTAACTTCTTTTCCTCAGAATCTGAGGAAGCAACTCCAATGCTATACCCTCATTGCTTGCAAGGCCCATTAGAATTTCTGCAGGAGGTAAGATGGTTTAAATTCTATGTATTTATTTAAGATGAATTATTTACTTAGGTCATATTTTTAATTAGGATGATTGCTATGTTTTGTTGTCTAGAAGAGTTCTAATCTTTATGGATGTAATTCATATCCACAAGGCTATTATTACAGCAAATCAAATGCTAGAAGTCTATGACCCAATTCATTTAATAAATTTGTTTGCCGCATCATAAACTGGACCAACGGCTCCGTTAAGCAAATACTAATTTTATGAAGGAGGTGCGATCAACAGGTGTTCACTAAACTGCAAAATTATACCTATTTAGGTGAATGAACCTTATGAAGTTTTCTTGACCTAAATTATGCCTTTAGATTTTATTATAAAGTATGTTACTCCCTTTTCTTTTTCTTTTTTTTAATGTTAGATAGAAATCTTAATCTAATGAACCTAATATACTACCCCCACCCAAGACCACTCGAACTTGGGTCCTAAAACCCCACAAGCCTTTAAGGGTTGGGGAAGTACCATTCCGCCCAACATGGGGCGGTGGTAAAGTATGTTACTCTTGATTTGGTTTGGTTTGGTTTTCTCTCTTCATTTACTATTGCTCAATTGTCAGTGGAATTAATGGAATAAGAGAGATTTTATAATAATAAAGTACTCAAACAGTTGACTGGCATATTCAAATAGATAGCTAAATTGATTATGTTTTAATATAAGCTCAAATTCTTACTTCTAAAACGAATTAATTTTGGCCAAAATTGCCAAATAATATATATTTTTTAGAATTATTTTACCAAAGAAATCCTTCTAAAAGTTAACTAGCAAAATAGCCTCATTCGTAACTCAATTTAGTAAAAATTGAGTTCCAAGTAAAACTTGAGTTCTAAGCAACTACCTGCTGATATGGCAAAGCTGATGTGGCATTTAAAAAAATTGTCCTACTTTGGAACTAAATTTTGTCAAACTTGAGTTTTTAGTATTTGGAAATCAACTCTATGTAATTTTTTTTTTAAACAAAGTTGAGTTATGTATAAGAATTTTTTTTTTTTTTTAAGTTAAACTACTATATAATAAAAGTTGGGCTTAAAGGCCATAATTACACCAAGTGGCTGAACCAAATTGCAATTCTTTAGATAAGAACAAACAATATATATGATCTTATCACTTCTTCGTTGATGCAAGTTAGACGTCTAGAGTTGGGGAAAGAAACCAATGTGCATAATAAAACATGGATAAGATAGCTCATTTTCTAGGATTAGGACTATCGGGTAACAATGAGTAAATTAAATAATGAATCTATTAATAAATTAAGATATACTTTATTGGATCTATGCATCAAAAAGGTCAAAATAGAAGTTTCCTAAATAAAAATTGAAGTGACTTAATTATCTTAATGAACTAACTAATTTTTTTCAAATTTGAATTTAAGTTAGCTTAGCTAGCTAATAATATATCTTGTTCTCAAGTAGAGGTTCTATGATATCGAATCTTGCTTACATCCAGAAGAAACCATTATTGTTTGGCCTAATGGTAAGGATAATTTTCATAGAGTAGACATTATAAATTAATATTCTTTTGTATCTATTCAAAATAAAAACAAAACCCGTGAATAAACTCCTACTAGCTCGTTTATAAATTTGTGTATGTGTGATGCCTTTAGTCCTCCACTAGTAATATACAAGGAAAACTATCCCTAAATTAAAGTATCATAAGGATATCTAAGTCTTTGTTTACAAGAATGAAAATTATTTTAACAATTTTCTACAGCTATTTCTTGGGCTTTGGACCCTCTTGATTTGGATTTGGGTGCCAATTTGCTCATTAGTTTTTGCTGATGACCATGTGGATTAGGAATGAAACATTCTCTGGAAGTTGTTCCTGAATCTTCTGACAAAGTAAATTCGGGTTCCATGTGGACTGAATAGCGTATTGGACTTGTCAGGCAGTTAGTGCTTGGTGAGGCATCACCTGCACCTATACAGTGATCACAATCAATGTTACCTCTCTCTGTCAACGCTCTATTCCTAAAAGTATGCGAGCTGAGGTCTTTATTGTCAAAGATTCTTAAGGCGTGACGAATTCTTCTCCATATTGAGTTTTTTGAATCAAAGTGGATCCAAATTTTCTGCCTCGTAAAGAAACGTGGAAAAGGAGATTACGAGAGCTAATAAGGAAGCAATGCCGGCAATGAGGAATGGGCCCCAAAAAGCTTTCAAGGCTAAGACCGCCAGAAGAAACCTGGGTGTTGGAGCTTGGACAATCACTTTGGTCCCCTAGCCATGTTTTTGCAATTTCTTTCATTTTCTCTCCTTTGGTTACATTTAAGATTGCCCTCGATACATCTGATATGAAATGGGAACCTTTTGGGAAGACCTGTGAGACATTAAAATATAAGAAATCTACATAAGTAACTACACAACTACACAAACAAGTACACGTGCATGAGAGAGAGAGAGCTTACAAAGCCAAACCCATCAGTTTTAGATATGGATTGAACCATGGTATATTTGGAGCAATATTTTGATAGTAAAGTCTTTATACAAGGAATCTCATCAAAAGCAGCTGCTATACCTCCATGCACTTCCTTTAGATAAAAATTCATCACATTCTTCTGCAGATTTATATGCCATAAGCTTACTTACGTCAAAATTCATTTCTTTTAGGGTTCCCAAAACAAAAGAACCTTCTTGGTAGCCCACATGGTCCCCATTTTTAAGAAGTTGGTTGTAATTGTTGAATTGTTAAGAGTGATGTCAAACTTGCAGTGTAACTTTGAGTGAGAATGAGCACCACAAAAACCCATATGATCACCACAATCCTTGCCAAATTGCTTAACAGGTTATCCTCTGTAAATTAAATTCAAATTGACTTTAGAAAAGAACAGAGTTGCGTCATAAAAGTCAAGTTAATACGATATTTGAGACATCATCCAGGTCTACAATATTAGTCTATTACTTGTTTCAATGCATGATAAATTTGAATTTAAGGAATCTTAGGCAGTACTATTATATGATACAATCAATTTTCGCATTATAGACTAGTAAGCAAGAGGACAAATAGTTTATTACTTGATTTTTGAAGGATAGAATTCCATAATTTCAGGTTTCTGATATGAAATTAAAGAAGCTTCTAAAGAAGTTATAAGCCTCCAAGTAGTGTATATATGTAGTTTGTGCATTTTGCATAGGCCTTCTATTGAGTATTTAAATCAGTCATTTCTTCTATAATAAATGATAAAGGGAACTTACTCTGCAAAAACCATGGTTGAGAAGGAGTACCATAAGCTTGTACCGATCTCATGTGATGGAGGCCCGCGAAATTCTTCATTTATTCAATGTTCAAGAGCCCAGACCACAAAGCCAATGAAGACTAAGAAAACCCCACTTGTTATCCAAAGTTCCCAAGTTAGGGGCTTCAAGAACACCCATGCATTTTTCCTATCATTCTCTTTGATTGGGACTACCATTGTTACTCCAGATTCCGTATATGGCAATGTGAAGTCAATATAGTTAGTCCTATTTGCAATGACAGTTGTATCTCCAGCCACAGCATCAAAATTTTGTCAAAATAAAATATTAGTTTCATCATTTCCAGTACTATATGTGCACCCTTGTTTAGATAGACAACAAAATCTAGAGGGAAAACTATAAATCAAGCAATATAATGCTTCAAAATGTAATTTTATTTTTAAATAATAGTAAGCTAAAGGTTTTTCTGACCCCAAGGTATACTTGATACACCATATCATTATATGTACCAACACTTTCACCATTTGGCTTTGCAAAAGGAATGAACTCGTAGTCAACATTATATGGTAATGCTTTTATTATAGCCTTAAAGATGTCTATGCTATACCCTTTGACATTTGTTGTGTTAGTGCTAGCATCATGTTCCACCTGAACAAATTCAAAAAAACCATCCTTCACTAGAACTCCTCTCAACTTCTTCCCATTTGTGGAATCTCCCAACCTTTGGGGACAGAGTTGAATCACCCAGCCATATAACTGGTCCTAGGTTTCTTCTCAAAGTGGAATACGTGCTTGTGTTTGTAGAATTCAATTCTCTTACGCGTCCATTTTCTAGAGTCCAAAATGCAAACCCTCTTTCTCCATTACCATTCACATTAATTATCTGAAAAGTTGATGATTGTAGCTCACTACAAGAAAAATGCCTATTAGCAACCAATAATTTTTGACAGACCCAAAAAGCCCTCTCAAAAAATTTTATTTGTGATGGCAAAATAAAGCTCTCGCAAATACTTGGTAAAATGTGAAATATTTGTGATCAACAAAAAAAGCTGTCGCAATTATGTGTTATAACCATCACAAATACTAATATTTTTTAGGAAAATTTTTCCTCCATATTATTTACGAGGGACAATTAAAAATCTCTCACAAAAAGTGTATTATTAGTGATGGTTCAAAAAAATAGTCACTAATACTAAATTATTTGCGAGGGCTAGGATCGACCTTCACAAATAATCATTAAAATGTCAAAAATTTTGGAGAGAAATGTTCCCTCCAAATTATTTTCAAGGGACAATAAAAATCCCTTGCAAAAAGTTTATTTTTTGTATGGATTAAAAATATGCCCTTACTAATACTAAATTATTTGCAAGGGCCATAATTGACCTTCGCAAAAAATCATTAAAATATATATTTTTTTTTTTTGGAGTTATAAGTTATTCTAAAATTCAAAGAAAAATAAAAAGAAACGCATAAATATATAGCACTTTGTATTCTTTAGATGAACCTTTTGTTTACGGTCTTAAAAAAAAAATCTTTTATATACATCCTGAGATGGGTTCAAGTTACACCTTGTGTAACTCCATAAGAGTTACACATTTTTTAAGCCGTAGATTTATGAGAGATCCAACGGATAAAAACAAAACACCATTATCCATTACAACATTAAATATTTACCTAATTAATAGTCTCCCCATTATCTCTCTCCTTATTAAATATTTTTTATGTCTCTTTTTCTCTCTCCCTATTATGTCTTTCTTTCCATTTTCTTTGCAATTTCTCATATGTTTCTACTTTCTTAGTTTTTCCCTCCAACTGAACTCCAAGGCACTGAGAAACCTTGTTAAACTCATTTCAACTGATTTCAAAAATCTATATCCATGCCTTAAGATATTTCTGATCCCCACCCTGTAGAAAGTTAATTAAGCCACGAAAAATTAGTAAAAGAGAAACTCAACAAACATATTGTGAAGCCTAGATATTCAAAATTTTAATAGTGACCTAAGATTTTGCATTATCTGAGAGATTAACCTCAGTCCATAAGTTACAGAAGTAAAAATAAATAAATAAATAAATAAAAACAAAATCACCTGGAGGCGAACCACTACCTTCTATGCCTTTTTGTTAAATCAGTAAAAAGTTGTACATTTACCAATTCTATATTTTTAAATAGTTAAAATCCCTTAATTCATGTCATAGGCTCTCCAAAAAAAAAAAAAATTAGAAAGACTATAGCGAATTAAGCTACTAGATGATTCCATTACTTCTTATTAAAAAAAAAAAAAAAAAGATTTAAAAAATTAGAAAGACTATAGCGAATTAAGCTACTAGATGATTCCATTACTTCTTATTAAAAAAAAAAAAAAAAAGATTCAATTTCTTTGAAAATATAGGAAATAAAAAAGGATTATTTTGGCCAAAAAAAATAAAAGAAAATAAATAATTGGTTATCCAAAATTTTATTAAGATGTTTCCCATATTTTGTTTGCTAAGCATCCTGATATGATTATTAGTTTTCTAAGTTATTTGGCTATATAAAAGTTTTCAAAACCTCACTTCTTCTAAATTGAACTATTAATAATTCTATTAATTTTCAACAATTAAACAAATAAGTTTTAACAAAAAGATAAATCAATTGCACAATATATAAATAAATAACCTAAACTAAAAAAAAAAACAAAAGAAAAAGAGTTATTCAAAATTCATCTTTATATACGTAGTTATTGTCGGCAAGGAAAACGTAGTCATCTCTTTCAATGACACTAGTGCGATGAAAAACATAGTCATCTCTTAAGGCATGGACACAGAAATGTGAATTTAACTAAGTAGAAACGTAGTAGAAACTAAGAAAGTAAGAAAGTAGAAACGTAGTAGAAATTGCAAAAAAAATGGAATTAAAGACTTAATAAGGAGAGAGAAAAAGAGACATAAGAAATATTTAATGAGGAAAGAGATAATAAGGAGACTATTAATTAGGTAAGTATTTAATGTTGTAATGGATAATAGTGTTTTATTTTTATCCGTTGGATCTCTCATAAATCTACGGCTTAAAAAAGGTGTAACTCTTGTAAAGTTACACCAAGTGTAACTTGAACCTATCTCATACATCCTATATAAGAAAGGCATGTCCTTATTTTCTAAACAACTGTACCCATTAAAAAAAAAAAATTTAAAAATGATAACACTTTCAACTTCAAAATGGTAGCCTAAAATTCAAGAATTTCAGCCTTTTGTACTCTCTCTCTCTCTCTCTCTCTCTAGTGAATTAAAATTTCTTCCCATTAAAATAATGCATAAAAGATAAATTTGTAGATCAAATGGTAAATTACATCTGATTGGCATTAAAATTGGCAAGCATGTTAAGAACATATAGAGCATGTAATCCAACGGTTGGATTTTCAAAATATGAATTCAATAATAAGTTATTGGGTAGTGTAACATTTTTTAGAATTACACCACCCAATAACTTATTATTGAATCTGCCCTTACAAGCCTAAGAGCACCTTAAAATCTAAAGGCCTGTGAGGGTTAGAGAGCAATAGAGCAAAAAGTTTCTTTTTGGTAGGAAGGAAAAACTTGTAGGTCCTTTGATAGTCTTACTTACTCTTACATTTTACATTAAGATTAAGTTTTTATTTGTTTTGCCAATTTTATTAGGCTTTATTGATTAAATGGAATTTTTATAATTCACCTGTAGTTGTAGTTTGCTTTTTGTTTTGTTAGTTTAGTGCGTTATAATCATGTTTATTTTGCTGTATTTATAAGCTATTGGTTGCTATATGTGAAGTTTTCAAAAGTATACTCTAATAGATTTTGATTCCTAAATTATAAATTATAAATTATCCAATCATACAAAGATCTTAAAATAGATTGCTTAAGAATCTGATTTGTGCATCAAAAGTTCTATTGTTTATGTCTTTGCCAAATTCTCCACAATACACAAAATATTACTACATGCAATACCTTGGTGTTTTAAGGTTTGATGTTTCTGTAATTTGTTTATGAAATTGTTGTGCAGATTGCAAATGTGATTTTCTTGGATCTGAAAAAAAAAAAAAAAAAAAAATGGTCTTTTTTCTTTGGTTATTATAGTTGCTACTGCTCTAATAGAACTATAAACAAATGATTATGCTTTTATACATACATATATATATATATATATCTATGTTTTTCTTTTGTGAATGCATTGTTTAATGATTGATTTGTTTTGTATGGTACTAGGTCATGGATTCAATGGAGCCTACACAACCTAATGTTGCCACTACAAGATCAGCCATAAGACCTCCTCGTCCACCACAATTGATATCTTCTTCTAATCCTAATAAGAGAAAATCACCAACAACGGCTTGGGACCACTTTGAGAAGTTTATAGATGACGAAGGTAGAACTAAGGCAAGATGTATATATTGTAGCAAGGAGTATATGGCTGATAGCAAAATTTATGGGACATCTAATTTAAAAAACCATACACCCATTTGTCCTGAATATCTTTTTAATGAATTGCATGATGAACAAGACCCATTGTCCAAGGATGTAAAGGAGGAAAATCTAGTGCCTAGGACTTTTTCAAATGTTGTGGATGGAAAAGTTCTTGCTGAGATGATCATATTGGATGAGCTTCCATTTAGGTTTGTAGAGAATCAAGGATTTAGAAGGTTTTGTAATATCTTCCAACCTAATTTTAATATCCCATCTTGCTTCATGGTAGCTAAAGATGTGAGTCAAATTTATTTTGAAGAGAAGGATAAGTTGAGAAATGCCTTGAGAGGCCGTAGGCTTTGCCTTACCACTTACACATGGACTTCAATACAAAATTTTAATTACATGTCTCTTACTTGTCATTTTATAGATGATGATTGGAAGCTACATAAAAGAATTTTGAATTTTTGTATTGTTGATAACCATAAGGGGAAAACCATTGGAAAAATGGTTGAATTTTATTTAGAAGAGTGGAATATTGAGGGGATTTTCACCTTGACGGTGGACAATACTTCCTTAAATGACATAGCCATTAGTTACTTGAAAGAAGCTACTAATATGTGGAAAGGTACTATTTTGGGGAATGAATTTGTTCATGTGAGGTGTTGTGCTCACATCCTGAATCTTATTGTGAATGATAGCTCAAAACATCATATAAATCAATTGATAAGGTGCGTCATGCAGTTAGATATGTGAAAGCTTCTCCAAATAGGTTACAAACCTTCAAGAGGTGTGTGGAGAAAGTGAAAGTAGAGTCAACAGCTATTATATGTTTGGATATGGCTACTAGATGGAACTCCACATATAAAATGTTGGAAAATGCTAAAAAGTTTAAACATGCATTCAAGCGAATGGAATATGAAGATCTTAATCATATTCTACACTTTCAGGATGGGAACTATGATAGGAGACCTCCAAATGAGGATGATTGGGAGACTTATAGAAAATTTGTTAAGTTTTTGAGACTTTTTTATAATGCCACAAAGAGGTTTTCAAGTTCCTTGTATGTGACATCAAATGCTTTCTTTGATGAGATATATATGATTAAAAGAAATATAAATCTCTTTTCTAGAAGTGAGGACCATTTTTTGTACTCAATGGCAAAAACAATGAAAGAGAAGTTTGACAAGTATTGGGGGAGCGGGGAGGATTCATCAAAGAAGGGAAATGTGCTTTTGTATGCTGCTGTGGTGCTTGATACTCGAAAGAAGTTGGATTATTTGAATTATTGTTTATCAAATTTGTATGGAGAGAATGTTGCTAAGGTTATCACTGACCTTGTGAAACTTGTGTTGGACCACTTGTATGAGCATTGTAATTCAACTCATTCATCATTTGTGTCTATACAGAGTGCAAGTGAGATGTCAAGGATGGAAGGTGTTGGTGTTGATGTTGATGTTGATGTTGATGATGATCTAGACAAATTTATTGTCTCTCAATACAAGGCTTTTAGGCAAGGAAAACAACTTGTTGGTTGTGTAGATGAGGTTGCAAAATACTTGATGGAGAATAGTGAAGAGGAAAATGACAAAACCTTTAATATACTGGCTTGGTGGAAGTATAATACTAATAAGTATAGTATACTATGTCGACTGGCACGAGATGTGTTGGTTGTACTTGTTTCTACTGTGGCTTTTGAGTCAACATTTAGTACGAGAGGATGTATACTAGACTCATTCCGTAGTTCACTTGCCCCTGAGATGGTACAGTCTCTCATATGTACTCAAAATTGGCTTGAATCTTCAGTGCAAATTTTGCTTCGACAAGCCATGGATGATGTTGAGCTATTTGAAGACTATGAAAAATGTAATGTTCTTAAAATTTATCAACTTGTGCTTTAACTGAAATTTAATATATCTTGTTAGTGCATTAAATGGAATTTAATATATATTGTTGTTCTAAAATGTTTTGAAGCTTTTTTGGAAGCAAAGTTAACTTCACCTTCAGCAGCATCACCTTCACCATCAAACACTGTTACAAATATTGGCTGATCTGCCTACATACATTGGTGAGTTTTGCTTCTATCTAAATCTTTTGAATTGTGGTATATCTTCTCAATCTTTTGAATTAACCATTGATGACATGCAGATACTGTTTGTTTGGACATTTTGCTTGTACTTCTTAATTAAAAGAAATGTGAAAGGAAAACCATAAAATGTTTGTTCCTGAAGCAATACTTAAAATACTTAGAATAGTGCATTTTCTTCTATAAGCATTACTGATTATGGATAATCCTCTCCTTGCTGTAGGCAATATTATTACATGTTATATATTCCAAACCATATGAGAGAAATAAGAGTTATATCACTTAACCAAAGTACATGTCAAATTTACTTTGGTTAAGTGATACCCTTAGCAACAATCATCTGTATGTGTGAAAAATCTAAGATACCAATGTTGAAGATATGAATTTAGGGTGTTCCACCCTCTATATTTTATACTATAAATTGTTGCTAGACTGGCATGTTCAAGTCACAATAATAATATTACCATACATCCAATCCATAGCAATAGATGTATTTTCTGAATTTGACACAGTTCTATTTGATGTTTTTCTTCCTTGCAGGGGAGCAAAAAAATCTAAGAAGTGAGAAGTGTAACATCTCTGATGAACACATAGCAAGAGCTCAAATACGCAAATACTCTTTTGTTTCCTCTGAAGGACTTCGTTCATCTTAGCTATTTTAATATGTTTAATGAATTTTGCATTTTCATTACAAAGATTTAAATCTTGGGGAACTCTTAACTGTTAGCTTTTGTGACCTTATGTATACATGTTTCATATTTTGCTTTATACTATATTTTGCTTGTTATGATAACTTGGGGGTACTGTAAACATCCTTTAGAAAGAATGAAGAATTTGTTTTAAGCAATGGAGTGGGTAATAGTAGAACCTGTGCATTGGGCAGTGAAGTTTATAGGAGGTTGAGCTGGTTCTATTTTGTACTAAACAAGGCAATTTGGTTAAGCCAATTCAATTCGGTTTGTTGCTAAAAAATGAACAACAATTCTTGGAGCTGCTAAGCTTGTGGGTTCAGGAAAACAAACATTAATTTGATAAAGACAACATTAATTGCAGATTTTGAGTTAAAGGCCTAATGTGGGCCATGGCTTGCAAACACTCCTAGCCCACTTGCAAGACTTCCCATAAAGCCCAAAATTGGTGAAGAAAAAGTTCTCTTTCACCCTCCAAGCCATAAGTCTTAAACTTTTCCCTTGAATTTACACATGGATCTAGTATGGCACACAAAAATATTATTGGAGAATTTTTGAAAGCTGTTCTTATTCAGCATCACGTCCCTTGTTTCACTAAAAAAATTTCACATTAAAAAAAAAAAAAAATTGTTTTTTTTTTTTTTTTTTTTTGGTCTTTTTTCTTTGGTTATTATAGTTGCTACTGCTCTAATAGAACTATAAACAAATGATTACGCTTTTATACATATATATATATATATATCTATGTTTTTCTTTTGTGAATGCATTGTTTAATGATTGATTTGTTTTGTATGGTACTAGGTCATGGATTCAATGGAGCCTACACAACCTAATGTTGCCACTACAAGATCAACCATAAGACCTCCTCGTCCACCACAGTTGATATCTTCTTCTAATCCTAATAAGAGAAAATCACCATCAACGGCTTGGGACCACTTTGAGAAGTTTATAGATGACGAAGGTAGAACTAAGGCAAGATGTATATATTGTAGCAAGGAGTACATGGCTGATAGAAAAATTTATGGGACATCTAATTTAAAAAACCATACACTCATTTGTCCTGAATATCTTTTTAATGAATTGCATGATGGACAAGACCCATTGTCCAAGGATGTAGAGGAGGAAAATCTAGTGCCTAGGACTTTTTCAAATGTTGTGGGTAGAAAAGTTCTTGCTGAGATGATCATATTGGATGAGCTTCCATTTAGGTTTGTAGAGAATCAAGGATTTAGAAGGTTTTGTAATATCTTCCAACCTAATTTTAATATCCCATCTTGCTTCATGGTAGCTAAAGATGTGAGTCGGATTTATTTTGAAGAGAAGGATAAGTTGAGAAATGCCTTGAGAGGCCGTAGGCTTTGCCTTACCACTGACATATGGACTTCAATACAAAATTTTAATTACATGTGTCTTACTTGTTATTTTATAGATGATGATTGGAAGCTACATAAAAGAATTTTGAATTTTTGTATTGTTGATAACCATAAGGGGAAAACCATTGGCAAAATAGTTGAATCTTATTTAGAAGAGTGGAATATTGAAGGGATTTTCACCTTGACGGTGGACAATACTTCCTCAAATGACATAGCCATTAGTTACTTGAAAAAAGCTACTAATATGTGGAAAGGTACTATTTTGGGAAATGAATTTGTTCATGTGAGGTGTTGTGCTAACATCCTAAATCTTATTGTGACCGATAGCTTAAAACATCATAATATATCAATTGATAGGGTGTGTCATGCGGTTAGATATGTGAAAGCTTCTCCAAATAGGTTACAACCCTTCAAGAGGTGTGTGGAGAAAGTGAAAATAGAGTCAACAGCTATTATATGTTTGGATATGGCTACTAGATGGAACTCCACATATAAAATGTTGGAAAATGCTAAAAAGTTTAAACATGCATTCAAGCGAATGGAATATGAAGATCTTGATTATATTCTACACTTTCAGGATGGAGACTATGATAGGAGACCTCCAAATAAGGATGATTGGGAGACTTATAGAAAATTTGTTAAGTTTTTGAGACTTTTTTATAATGACACAAAGAGGTTTTCAGGTTCCTTGTATGTGACATCAAATGCTTTCTTTGATGAGATATATATGATTAAAAGAAATATAGATCTCTTTTCTAGGAGTGAGGACCATTTTTTGTACTCAATGGCAAAATCAATGAAAGAGAAGTTTGCCAAGTATTGGGGGAGCGGGGAGGATTCATCAAAGAAGGGAAATGTGCTTTTGTATGTTGCTGTGGTGCTTGATACTCGAAAGAAGTTGGATTATTTGAATTATTGTTTATCAAATTTGTATGGAGAGAATGTTGCTAAGGTTATCACTGACCTTGTGAAACATGTGTTGGACCGCTTGTATGAGCATTGTAATTCAACTCATTCATCATTTGTGTCTATACAAAGTGCGAGTGAGATGTCAAGGATGGAAGGTGTTGGTGTTGATGTTAATGTTGATGTTGATGTTGATGTTGATGTTGATGATGATCTAGACAAATTTATTGCCTCTCAATACAAGGCTTTTAGGCAAGGAAAACAACCTGTTGGTTGTGTAGATGAGGTTGCAAAATACTTGATAGAGAATAGTGAAGGGGAAAATGACAAAACCTTTAATATACTGGCCTGGTGGAAGTATAATACTAATAAGTATAGTATACTATGTCGACTGGCACGAGATGTGTTGGTTGTACCTGTTTCTACTGTGGCTTTTGAGTCGGCATTTAGTACGAAAGGACATATACTAGACTCATTCCGTAGTTCACTTGCCCCTGAGATGGTACAATCTCTCATATGTACTAAAAATTGGCTTCAATCTTCAGTGCAAATTTTGCTTCAACAAGCCATGGATGATGTTGAGCTATTTGAAGACTATGAAAAATGTAATGTCCTTAAAATTTATCAACTTGTGCTTTAACTGAAATTTAATATATCTTGTGTATTTAATATATCTTGTTAGTGCATTAAACGGAATTTAATATATATTGTTGTTCTAAAATGTTTTGAAGCTTTTTTGGAAGCAAAGTTAGCTTCACCTTCAGCAGCATCACCTTCACCATCAAACATTGTTACAAATATTGACTGATCTGCCTACATACATTGGTGAGTTTTGCTTCTATCTAAATCTTTTGAATTGTGGTATATCTTCTCAATCTTTTGAATTAACCATTGATGACATGCAGATACTGTTTGTTTGGACATTTTGCTTGTACTTCTTAATTAAAAGAAATGTGAAAGGAAAACCGTAAAATTTTTTTTCCTGAAGCAATACTTAAAATACTTAGAATAGTGCATTTTCTTCTATAAGCATTACTGATTATGGATAATCCTCTCCCTGCTGTAGGCAATATTATTACATGTTATATATTCCAAACCGTATGAGAGAAACAAGAGTTATATCACTTAACCAAAGTACATGTCAAATTTACTTTGGTTAAGTGATATCCTTAGCAACAATCATCTGTATGTGTGAAAAATCTAAGATACCAATGTTGAAGATATGAATTTAGGGTGTTCCACCCTCTATATTGTATACTCTATAAATTGTTGTTGGACTGGCATGTTCAAGTCACAATAATAATATTACCATACATCCAATCCATAGCTGTAGATGTATTTTTTGAATTTGACACAGTTCTATTTGATGTTTTTCTTCCTTGCAGGGGAGCAAAAAATTCTAAGAAGTGAGAAGTGTAACATCTCTGATGAACACATAGCAAGAGCTCAAATAAGCAAATACTCTTTTGTTTCCTTTGAAGGACTTCATTCACCTTAGCTATTTTAATATGTTTAATGAATTTTTCATTTTCATTACAAAGATTTAAATCTTGGGGAACTCTTAACTGTTAGCTTTTGTGACCTTATGTATACATGTCTCATATTTTGCTTTATACTATATTTTGCTTGTTATGATAACTTGGGGGTACTATAAACATCCTTTAGAAAGAATGAAGAATTTTTTTTAAGCAATGGAGTGGGTAATAGTAGAACCTGTGCATTGGGCAGTGAAGTTTATAGGAGGTTGAGCTAGTTCTATTTTGTGCTAAACAAGGCAATTTGGTTAAGCCAGTTCAATTCGGTTTGTTGCTACAAAATGAACAACAATTCTTGGAGTTTCTAAGCTTGTGGGTTCAGGAAAATAAACATTAATTTGATGAAGACAACATTAATTGTAGATTTTGAGTTAAAGGCCTAATGTGGGCCATGGCTTGCAAACACTCCTAGCCCACTTGCAAGACTTCCCATAAAGCCCAAAATTGGTGAAGAGTTCTCTTTCACTCTCCAAGCCATAAGTCTCATACTTTTCCCTCGAATTTACACATGGATCTAGTATGGCACACAAAAATATTATTGGAGAATTCCTGAAAGCTGTTCTTATTCAGCATCACATCCCTTTTTTCACTAAAAAAATTTCACATTAAAAAAAAAAAAAAAAAGGTCTAACCCAAGACCCGAAAACCCAACCTGTAGCATCACATCCCTTTTTTCACTAAAAAAATTTCACATTAAAAAAAAAAAAAAAAAGGTCTAACCCAAGACCCGAAAACCCAACCTGATTATAGACCCGATTTTTCAAGTCAGGTCGAGTTTCAGGCAACCAAACCCGATTTCTATTGGGTCAGGTTTCAAGTCATAGTAAACCTGACCCGACCCGACCCAATATCACTCCTAGGGATAGTGGATTATGCATTCTCATGGTTTATGTTGTTTAATGTCTTCTAACGTTCTGTGACTCCCTAGCTATTTGGTCTTAATTTCCTAGAATGTCAAGCTGTTTATGGTGTTGTTATGTATCTTAATGTTCTATTATATGTATGAGTAATTCTTTATTTCCTTTTGGGGAAGAGTTTAGTCTTTCAATTACTCACTATTTATTCATTCTATTAAGGTACCTTTGTACGTAGTTTCATTCAGTTTAGTTGCACCGATAATCTCTAAACTTAACTTCTAATATTGTAACGACCCAAGGAAAAGTGCTAGCCACATCTGCGCTATACCTCAAAAAGACTAGTCATAATTGAGGCTCCTTGTAGTTATTAATAAAGCCCAGATCTACCCAATAAATACCTGATGTGAGACTCATCACACACCCACACACATCACACAATCAATCAAAGTGGGGCATTACAATTTCTGTAACGACCCCACCCCAACTATGTAGATATTGTCCGCTTTGGAACCCATACCCCTCACGGTTTTATTCTTCCCTAGGTTGGGCTGGGAAAAAGGCCTCTACACATTAAAGGGAGGTCATTCCTTATAAACACATTCTCATGTGCTTCCCTGGGTGATATGGGATTCCATGGAATGCAAGACCCCCCTTTTGGGTTACTACAATTCATCCCCATATAGGCACACGCGTCCTCGTGTGTAGGGCCCACACTTCCGACTAGGGCATGGCTTTGATACCATCTGTAATGACCTCGCCCCAATTGTGTAGATATTGCCCGCTTTGGAACCCATACCCCTCATGGTTTTGTTCTTCCCCAAGTTAGGCTGGGGAAAACGCCTCTACATATTGAAGGGAGGTCATTCCTTATAAACACATTCTCATGTGCTTCCCTAGGCAATGTGGAATTCCACGGAATGCAAGACCCCCCTTTTGGGTTACTACAAATATGTTGCTCAGTTTGTGTGCATATTCCTTTGTTTCCAGCTCAATTCTTTTGGATTTGGAACCATATTCCTTTATTTTATTTTTTTATGTGCATGCAATTATGCAACTTCTTTAAGAATTATTAGATACATTGTTTTAAATGGAAGTGCTTTTTATCATTTTGCTATGAATTTTGGCCCATTTTCAACATATAATTGCTTATTTTATGAAACTTATTCACACAGTTTTCATTATAAGATATAACTTTAATCATTAAGTTCTTCTTAAATTTTTTTTTTTTTTTCCTTTTAGAATTTTGGAAAGAGTTTTCATTATATCAAAAATTTCTCACTTGTTTTTTGCAGATAACAACCTCTTATTTTGTCGGGCAAAGGTGGTTGAGATAAATACCATCCAATCCATTCTAAAGACCTATGAGAAAGCTTCGGGGCAGCAAATAAACTCCGATAAGAGAACCCTCTTCTTTGGGAAATCAGTGAGCGAGTCCACAAAAAATTCAATCAAAGACCTCCTTGGTGTTCAAAAGATAAAGCAATATGAGAAATATTTGGGGCTGCCTGCGATGGTGGGAAAGAATAGGAGAGCAAGTCTCAATTATATAAAAGATAGAGTTTGGGGGAAATTTCAAGGGTGGAAGGAAAAACTCCTTTCTCAAGCGGGTAAAGAAGTGTTATTGAAGGTAGTGGTACAAGCCATACCAACCTTTATGACGAGGTGCTTCAAACTCCCTTTGGGTCTTTGTAGCGATACAAGATGTTAATCCAGAAATTTTGGTGGGGTCAACGGGGTGAGCGAAGAAAAATCCATTGAAAAAACTAGGAAACACTTTGCAAACTAGAGAAAAAAAAAAAATTTTAACGATACAATGTTGGCAAAACAGGTGTGGAGACTTGTTCATGATAAAAGCTCCTTGTTTTATCATGTCTTTAAGGCAAAATATTTTACAAATGGCACTATATTTGAAGCAAAACAGTCCTCGAGTTCATTTGCTTGGAACGGTATTTTGAAGGAGAGAAAAGCTATTTTAATGGGAGCTAAATGAAGGGCGGGGGATGGACAATCAATCCAAGTCTTCAAAGACTGCTGGGTGCCTGGACTTGCTGGGGGGGAAATCATATCTGATGCATCAGGTTTGGGCAGTGAGGCAAGGGTGGTTGAGTTATTGAACTCTAATTTAGGTTTATGGAATGCACAAGTGGTTGATGCATTCTTTCTCCCTTTCGAAGCATCTCGAATAAAGGTTATTCCCATATGCATGTCTCCACAATTTAATTTCCTGTATTGGTCATTGGAACAAAATGGGATATGTTCGATGAAGTCGGGTTACAAAAGCATATGTGAGGAGGCAAGGCATGAGGAGGCTTCATCCTCTAACTCAGGTGTAGCAACAAGCCTATTGTCTGGAATCTGGAAGCTGAAAGTGCTAGGAAAAATAAAACATTTTCTATGGAGGGCCTGTACCAACAGCTTGCCAACAAAAAAAAAAAAAAAATTGATGAAGAGGAAGATTGTCTCGAACTCATGCTACCATCATTGTGGAAGGCTTGAAGAGGATGTCAAGCACGTGCTATGGGACTGTGAAGCTATAAAACAATTATGGTGCAATGATTTTGGCTGGGTACACAGGTTCGAAGTTACTCATGGGGAGTTCTTAGACTTGGTTAGTCGTCAACTCTCAAAACCTTAAGTGATAGAGAAGTTTACAACCATAACCTGGCACATCTAAGCTCACCGAAACAAGACAAGGCTCCAAGAAAAAACTATACTGATGGAGATGATCAGTGACGCGGCAAACCACTTTTTGCAGAATTTCAAAACTGGCCGAGACACCTCCAATAGTAGCAAACCGAGAAGGGTGAAGCGAAATCCAAAATAGGTGCCTCCAAAGCCGGGTGAGTATAAAATCAATTTGACAAAGCGATGTTTAATGAGAGTGAGAAGGCAGGGATTGGTGTTGTGATATGCAACTCAGAGGTTCAAGTCTTGGTTGCCTTGGCTGAGAAAATAGAAAAACCTTTCAGTGTTGAAATTTTGGAAATGCTCGCAGCGAGGCGTGCTATGATCTTTGTTGGAAAAATACATGTTTGTATCGCATACAAAACATACGCAGCAGAAAATTAACGGATCTACTTCATTCATAATTGATAACATGTACTATGTAAATTTTAGAATATAAGAACAAGATAGTGTACCTTAGTGCGGTGAAATTCAAAACCAAAGAATAGAAGTACTTGGGAACACTTTTAATCTTCACTCCAATTCCACTTGTGCCCAAGAATTCTGGCCTCTCAATCAATTTATATGTATGTGTTCAAGGAGAATAAGAGAGTGTCCTACACTCACATACAAAACATTTCATTCTCTTACAAAATTTTGTATGTTTTTCTCCTTATAACTGATTATCTAATTGGACTAGCAATTTGGGCCATTCCAATTGGGTTTTAGTCTGTGGCTTGGAGTGGGACCAAAATGGAACAAATAAGACACTAGCTTCAACGAGCCTTGGGCTTTTTTGTCAACTCTTGACAAGTCCAAAGTTACTATTAATTATATTTAATACTACTATATAAATATAATTGCACTCTATGCCTTATTAATAAATTATATCCCAAGACTTTATTGTATATGCAACCTCTTCATAAAATATTCGTAGTAATACAAAGTCATGAATGTAAACTGTCACTTTGAAGATTACTACATCTTAATCCTTAAGTACCCGGTTTAATCCTTTAAGTTATTCATTATATATTTATGAAATACAATTTCATAAATATATACTCTAGTAACTCCTTACAAAAGTGGTTAGGCCTTACACTCTAAACAACCAAATCCATTAAACTTATCTCAAGAGAATATTTTATATCTCTGTTAAGAAATTATAAATTCCATCTTGAGAATATATGTTCCATCAATACTAAATGTAGTTGCCCATCATACTGAGATTTCGATCGTGACTTTAGATCTCACTCTTGATATATCAAAGCAATCTACACTTCATGATCAGGTCCATTATTCTTTTAGGATTAAGATTTCATATAAATAGAAGTTGTGAGATTTATTATTCATTTGACAGTCATTAGCAGAATAATAAATCTCACAACGGTCCAGTTTAATATGTTTTAACTCTTAAAACATATCAACATATCAACTAAAAGTCTCCACTTCTATGATCAAGACAAATCATCTTAGTTGATATGTTATAGTCTTCACAAATGAAATATTCAATTTCATCACTGACTACGAACTAAAATTATTATGAGTTTACAAAGAACTTGTGACTTATATCTTCTGTGACTAAATCACATACTGTACATCTCATGGACTATATGATAATATCCAAATGTTCATGTTATTATTATCTTAGATAATAATAAAACAATTTTATTAATTACAGCATTAAGTCATACATAATGTCATACATAGTACCATACAATAGAATTTAAGGGCACTAATCCTAACAATATTTGCCTTAGAAATTGGTATTCACCAAGGTAAGTTTGAGGGTGATACAAAATCTGTCATCAGTGCTTTACAAAGGGGCAATATGTTTTCTTCATCATTTGGACATCTAGCTAGAGATGTGTTAGCTTATGTTAGCTCCCTTAAGAGTTTCTCTTTCTCTCACACTGTTAGGCAAGGAAATGTTGTAGCACATGCCTTAGCTCAAAGAGTGGGACTTTCTTTTCCATTATTAGTCTGGATGGAGTATGTTCCACCAGATGTTGATGCTTTTGTTACAGACGATGTCCCTATTTCTTAATAAATTTCAGGCGTGGTATTGTTTCTCAAAAAAAAAAAAAAACTCATATTGTATTAATTATTGATCCACATAACCATACTCATCTATACATAAATAAAACCTTAAATATCTATTTAACCAATCAAATCCTTAAGCATCACTAACTTTACTATTTATTTTTCTTAAATGACTAACTTTATAACAATTAGTTATTACAATATGATAACAATACACACACATGTAACATACCATATGTATTTCCTAATTATTAAATAATATAAAGTTATATTATATTGATACTATACATATGCAAACATTCATCGACATTACATTCACACAAACAATATTATAACAAAAAAAAAAAAAAATTAACGTACACAATCAATATCAAATACACACTTACACACATATGATATAAATTTATAATTAAGAGAGACACTCACTCTTTACTCTTAGAGTCAAAGATACAAGAGATATTCAGATAGAGAAGAGAGAAGATATGTATTCATGAGGGAGAGGGAAAGTGATTTATGATTTGTGTTGTTGTTTGGTTTTTGGATGAGCTAATTTGTGTTATTGTTTGATTTTGGGTTGACAATCAAGGTGTGCAAGATTTAAGTTAGGGTATGTAAAAATATTTTTAAAAGGAAAATTAAATTTGTGTGTGTGTGTGTGTGTGTGTGTGTGTGTGTGTGTATTGTTAGGTTCTAAAGATTTAGGATTAAATGTTGGCAAATCGAGAACAAAACATGTCTAGTCTATGTGTTAGACAATGCTCAAAGGTGTATGTTTCAAGTTTCAAGTTTGAGTTGACTGCCAAAAAGAGGAGTCAGAATCTACCAAGCTCGATCAATTAAGAATTAGGCCCGATTGATCGAGAATCACAGAAAAAGAAATTCTGCATATTTTTAAATCAAGCCCAAGCTTGCAAAAACATTTAGGGTTTCAATCTAATTTGTCCACATATAAAAGGGAAACCCTAGTTATGTTTTGGAGAATTTTAGAAGACTTGTGTGTTACTCTTTATAAGATCTGAGAAGTTTTATACCTTCTAACTACAGAAGCGTCTACCAGAGCAAGATCTACAATCATGCATTGGTAGAACCTAATTACTGCTACAAAGATCAACAACTGAGGGTGATCTAAAACCTTTGAATGGGATCTCAAAGTTACAAACGTGGATGCTTATGTTGCAGTAAATCCAAGGAGAGAAGGAGTCTATAGGTTCGGAGCTTGCACGTGGTCGTGTCAGTAAGTTACTACTTGAGGTAGCAATAGATTTAGGGTTAAATCTGATTGTAAAAACTTCAATTCTGTTATAATGGATTTGCTTTACCTTGAGGATAGCTAAATCAAATCATCCCCAGGTTTTTACCTTGAGACAGTTCATTTTATTAGTTTTCCTAGGTCATTATAACGTGATGTTATTTATTTTTCCGTTGCTATGCATGATATGATTTACGATTGTTTAACCTAGATATGAATACTTAACCTAAGTAACCACTTGGCTAATATATTAAGTTAAATTATCTGGTTTAAGAGGTCTAAACAAAACAAACATATATATATATATATATATGCACAAACAAAATAAAACCTTAAGCGGTTGTTTTTACTTGCAACCACAGCAAAAAGATAGGCCCTAAAAAACATTGATTGAGGAAAAAACTTCAACCCCACATGGAACTTCCACGTTAGGTTCAACAAATCAACATCAACATCACCATGGCCCAAAGGAAGTCCATGCTCTATTTGTTAAGCTCAAGTCGTGCTAGAAAAGGGAAAACTTACGGTTTAAGGGAAAAAGGTATTAGTAAAGTCCATGTGCTCATAATGAAATTGCTAAAATGTTTTGGTAACTCTAGCATAAAGGATAAAAAGCTTGCAAGTAAAAGTGTAATTGCTAAAACGTGAATCGTATTGTAAATTTAATTAAATATATCATCTTCTCAAAAAAAAAAATCAAGTTAACATGCCCCATACGTGTAATAAATGATATATAAGCCCAAATAATATTTATTTTTATCATCACATCCATCATCTTTTTTTAAAGAGAGTTTCAACTTACAGTGTCCGCTTCTGATGAAAGCTCTTTATCACCAGACCAAGAGTCAATAAGTTTTTAGTGTAAGCGGAAATTGAACCTCAAATCTCTTATTCAACCATTAGAAATTTTACCAGTTAAGCTAACTAAAACCCACATCACATTCATCATCTTGCCTAATTAATTCCATCTAAGTCATATTCATCATCTTCCAAAATTATTTTTCATTGACATTTTCTTCCTTTTCATCAACATTTACTATATATCTTTTCTTGTTATTTTATTTTATTTATTTTTTTATGTATTTTTTTTTTCTTGGAATTCTAGCTAGTTTCTTAGACTTATAACAATAATAACAAAAATAAAAGTAATTATATTGTTATTCAATGCCTTAGTCATAGTATAGAAAAGAAATTTGCAAATGTGAAAGTGAATTATCAAGTGTATAGTCAAAATTTTGTAGAAATTTAAAAAAAAAAATGGACATCTTATTTTATTGAGCTCATAATTTGTAATAAAAAAAATCAAATAACTTATTGGACTTAAATCAAGGAAAGACAGATAAGTAGAAATACATAGAAATATAAGATCTGAAATGAGGAAAATCACTTAAAAATAGGGATAACTCCTACTGATGAAAAGAGGGAGCAGTTAATGCTCGAAAAGAAAGAATGAGTTTATCCTAGTTAAGGGAATTAAAAAGGTAGATGAAAGCCTAAAATAAAATTAATGGAAGTAATAAGCAAGACCTATCAATTAAGGAAGTAATAGAAAATTTAAATGCAAATAAAATAAGATGGAGAAAAAGAATACATGTAGCCAACCCTAATTCATATGTTAATGATCCATAACCGAATAGTTTATCTTTTACTAGGGATAACATATTGGGCTCTACCCACCTGGTTCCTATATTTCATTTGAAATTAAGATCGAGTACAATACCTAGTGCAAAAGCTCTCAATAGCTAAAATTGAGAGTTAAAAAAAGAAAATTTGAATCTCAACCATTAAATAAATAAAGTAAGTAAAAAGCTGAAAGTTAAAAATTGAAAGTGATAAAAATATTTGTGACTAAGGAGAGGATAATTGCACTGAGTGCAATACCCAACTATCTTGATCCTTTGGTTTGGAAGATGATACACAGACTGATCGAATAGCATATCTTTTTCTCTACAGACTATAGAGTCATTTCAATATATCATATCTTTTAGGACATAGTGAATCATGTTAGGAATATATGTCAATGTAGAATTGACTAATCCTTTGATAAAACGCACTTTACTTGTAATTTGGTAGATCTAGGATGTATTTAATACTTCAAGGAACAAGAGTTCAAGTCCAAGTGTTAAAGCCATGCAAGTCTGTCCAAGAAACAAGTGAAGAAGTGCTGGATTTTAAAACTCAACAGCTAGCTTGACAGATAGCATCTATCGAGGTTTAAAAGGCAGTTTTTGCTCGATGCTCGACAGCTGCTCAATAGATAAGCTATTTATCCAGATTTACGAAAATCAAATTTTTAGTTTTGATTTCAATCCAATCCGTGTATACATGTTTAGGCTTTCTTTTCTCACAACTCTAAACATATATAAGGATTATTTTAAGCGTCGTCACGGCTAATGCAAGTTAGTGCAGCTTGATGCAAAGGTTTTTCACAAGCATATTATGACCAAAGACATATGCCCTAATTCATCTTTCTCTTGAAGAAGATGGTACATTTGTACGCCGTAGGGTTTTGTAACCAAGTTGCTCGTGATCTTCATCGTGTTGATAAACTAAAGAACTTTGCAGCCAAAATCCTTCTCAAGTTGGTGGTTAGTCACGTACTTGGATCCGTGCATCGATTGGTTAGTTACGTACTAGGAGTTGTGCATTGAAAATGAGAGATTGTCACTACAGAACAAGTCCAATTGGGTATTGGGGTAAGGGTTCAACTGTAGGTTGGTATAAGGTACTGGGATTCCTTTACTTGTAACCGATTTTTTTGATAATAGTAGATTCTTGGGAGTGGTGACCTTAAAATCACCCGGTGGGGTTTTTGCCATAGAGGTTTTCCCCATTTGTAAATAAATAACAGTGTCAACTTTATTTCCTGCTGCTTATTAACTTTGTTGGTGATTTGTTTATGCTACCACGCGTATTGCATGTTAATCAGATTAATTAATTAACTTGGCTAATTAATTGGTTAATTTATCATAAGGGGTCAATACATTCTTGGCCTATCAATATCCATCAATTAGTAGGCATTTTAGGAAAACAAGTACCAAGCATGAGTTACTTAATTTGAGTCTTTTGGCTAAATATTGGTTAAATAGTAGTTTATTTGTGTGTGTGTACTATTTGGAGTTACTTAGCTGAGTGAGGAGAGAGGCAAAATTCAGGAATGGTGTTGCTAAATTTATGAGAAAAAATTAGGAGAGAGAAGATAGAATAATGTGACTGAAGGGGGAGGAGAGAGAAGAATTTGTATTATGGTAAATGAATTTATTATTTTTAACAATTACTCTTCATATTATTTGTCTCTCTTTTGTTTTGTGAGTTTTGGTTTTGTCTTTCTCTTCTTTGCTCTATATAACTTACAATTTTAAAAACTAAAAAAATTAACTATATGTAAGTATTAAAAATATCAATTGTTATAGTAATGGTTTTATAAAAAAAATAAATAAATACATTTGCCACAATACAATTTTTTTTCTCTCTCCACTCACCTATTTCTGCAATATTGTTACCATAATCCAAATTTTTCACTCTCCTCTATTTTAAGTCATTAGCATTCGATCACGAGCATGAAATGGATAGCAGCCATTGTGGTAATGGTATTAATGAATGATCTTTCTCTCTCCTCTCCCTTTTGTCCCATCATTCTCTCTTCGTCCCTCGTGCCTTCATCGCTAGATGTGCTAGGGCATTCACCATTCTATGCTCATTAGCTTTGGTTGGTATTCTTCTTATGCTCATGTTTCCTTCCTAGATCTAGTTGGTTTTTTAGAGATGACATTCAATTCCCTTAATTCCTCCAATGGTTTTCTGGGGGATCTTTGTATTCACTCAAACTTTGTCATTGAGTGTCACAACTTCTTTAGTGGGGTTGCTAAACCGCTACCTACTTCACCCTACAGTAGAAAGGACTTGCTTGTCGTTGTATTGAAACTAATGTGAGAGATGCAAGAAGATTATTATTTAGTATTATTTTTGTTTGCAAGCCAATTTTATTTTTATGTTTTAGGTCCTAGTAGTTTATTGGGCTATTATTATATTAATTTAGAAGCAAGGTTATTTTTGTAATAAGGCAATTAGGGTTTCCTAGCCAATTAGAACTAAGGTTTAGTAATCCTTTATAAGTAACCTATTATTCTCCTTGAGGAGATAGTTGATATTTTGATGAATGAAAAAAAAAAAATGGTCGTTTGGTCTCTCTTTGGTCTGATGCTGACTCTAGGTCCATCCTAGGTGCTTACTCTTAGTAGCTTCCCTGCTTGGTATTGACTCTAAGCAAGACCTAGGTGCTGACTCCTAGGCCATTTCCTTTTATTTTTCTGCCATTTCAATTTTATTCTAGTTGTCCTATGTCAATTCTAAAAATAAATTTAACTATAGCAATAAAAAACCCAAACAAAGGTTCTTTTTTTTACCTTGACAGGTCCACCGTTTCAAGTTGAGGTTGATGTTCTACGTTAGCCCTTTATTCCTAAAATCATTCACAACGTTAAAAGACAAATAGATAATATAAATTGAAAAAACAAAGCTTTGATACAGAAACCCAAAAACCCAAAACACAAATCTAACCCAAAAACCTAAAACCTAAAACCCAACCCAAAACATAAATCTTAATTATACTCCAATCAAAGGAAAAAAAAATTCTGGCTTTGAGACAAAAATCCAAAAATCTAAATCAAAACCAACCCAACCAAAATACCCAAAACTAACTCATATTTCTTAGTTCATAACCAAATCAAAGGGGGGAAAAAAAGCATGGCAAATTTCATAAAACAAAAACAATATTTGAAGATGAAAAAAGTATGCTGACCTTCAAAATATATTGTTGCAGAGACGAAATAGGGCAGAGAACAAACAGAGTAGATGGCAATTAGAATGAATATTGAAAGGATGGAGGGAAGGGTTTTTCTTTTGCTGATTTGAGTTGAATGAATAGGTTTAACATTTGATTTTTTTAGAGTTTTTAGAGTTTTAAGACGCATACGGTACAACCTTTAATGTTTTAACTTTTAAGATGGCAAAATTTTAAATGAGCTTTTTTCCTACATGGAAGAACAACATCAATTTTAGGATTCAACTCTCTCAGCTTCTGCTTAAAAGCTTTTATATAAAGTATATGATATATTAATAATTTCAAATTTTTTAATATATTTTACAGTTATTTGCATTGTCATATTCACAAAAGTAGAGAAAATTAAAGTCTTAGAATATTTCATATCTCTAAACTATGTTCTAAGTTTCTAACAAAAAGAATTTAAAAATTAATTTTTTAATTAATTAAAAATAAAAGCCCCCCACAAGCAGAGGAGAGTCGCCTCAAAAGGAAAATAGCACAAAGTTAATAAAAGATGTATTTTAAAATATTTATAAAAAAAGGAGGGTGGGGGGCCTAAACAAATCAAAAATATTAGAAAGTGTGAAAAGAAGATGAATAGAGGAACGACACCTTGTAAAAAGTCCAGCTCAAAAATTGATGGAGACTGGGAGCTTTCATCCTGCTTGATCAAGAAGATGAATAGAAGAATGGAACCTTGAAAAGCCTTGATCCACACTCACGCACTCTAAATACTGTGCAAGAATACTTGGAATAAAACTCAGAACTAAAGAACCTTGTTTCCCTTACAAAAGAACCCGTGCCATTCTCTACTAATATGCATGAAAGATGGTTTTCCAACATGGATCAAGTACAATTAGTTTTGTTTCTCGGGGTGCAGCTACTGGACACAATGTTGGGCCAGCAACCATTTCAGATTGAAGATATTCAGACCAATATAAAATTTCATGAGTTCAAGCTACTCGTGAACCCAATCGAGCACCCCCACAAGCTGATCTTGAGTCTCAAATCAAGCTCAAGCTGAGACTGAGCTCTGGTAGTTCCTCATTGAGGCAAGCCAAGCCAAAGCCACTTGGCTTGATTACATCCCTAGACTTGCAGTATTCATTCTTTGGTACGGAAGATGAAAGGCTGTAGTAAAGAAGGAACATCAAACCAGACAAAGGCATCTAAGAGAATCTACGATCAATTCTCAATTTTCAACGAGAGAGGTCCAACCATGGGCGGCTCTAGGTGCAGCCCAGGGGGTTCAAATGAACCCCCTGGGTTGGGCCCTAAAAAAATTTTGTATATAATTTTTTTTAATTTGATCCTCCTAAAATAAATTTTGAACCCCCTAAACTTATTTTTTTTTTAAGCCTAGCTTAAATAAATTTGAATATGATCATCTTGACAATATCTTGGTCTTTAAAAATTATTTTTTTTTTAAGCCTAGCTTAAATAAATTTGAATATGATCATCTTGACAATATCTTGGTCTTTAAAAAAAAAAAAAAAAACACCAAGATGATCTAAAATATGGGGAAAAAAATGGTAAGCCTAACAACAAAAGTATAAATTTTTTCATCTTAAATCTAAAACAAATCATTTACATCTTAACAAATTTGAAATAAACTAATACATAAAAGTTTATTGTATTTAAATCTCATTTGGAGTTCACTTAACAACAATAATTCATATGTTGATTGTATTTATAAACAATAGATGATTTCTAAGATTTAATCTTAGCAACAATGATTATTATCTTCATCATATTAATAAACAATATGCAATGAACTTATAGTTTATCTTATATGAGGTACGCTATGTTCATAATACGCTCATAATAAAGTCTAATTGGCAAATTGTTACCAGATGTTACTCAAGAGAAAAGAAAAAAAAAAAAGTAATTTCAGTCGTGAGTTTAAATTAGTATGTATTATGAAAAATTTTGCAATAAAGAAATCACGTAGACCGCAAGATTCACTTTTTTTTTTTTAACCCAAAATACATCTTCTTACTGACCCCCCTAAAAATATATCCTAGAGCCGCCACTGGGTCCAACCAACATGAACAGGATACCCAAAAGGTTAGGACAGGGCTGCCAGATTCTAGTATGGACCTTAGACATGAATATGCCTTGAAGCCTAAATGTCCAAATCCCAAATATATGCAGTCCCTGATGATAATAGTCACCCTCACTGAAGTTGCATTTGAAAATTCTATTATTTCTTCCATTCAAGAGTCCTTTTTTTTTCTGATAAGTACTTCCATTCTAGAGACATTATATTACAAGCCCAAAGAAAACGCCCATTTGGTTTTGCTAAACCTAGAACATCTATGTTGCAACATTCCAACACTATGTTGGTTGCTGTGAATTTTTCTAGCTACTGACTTCAAAGACTAGAGGTATCATGTATATTCTATTGACTAACAATTCTACTTCCAATCAAGGTAAACCTTGATTGTTAATTATTCCTAAAGACAACCTTTGATTCCAAACAAGAAAAAAGAAAACATAAACTGAAGCACATAAGATTTAAAGAACACTTCCTTATTTACTACAATTGGTTTTGGACATAAAGAATACAAGAATAATATCCTCTTGAGTGTTCTTCAATTCTACCTGTAAGTTCCAATCCAGATTTTTCTCCCTTTTCAATCATGTTTCTTCTGCTTTTTTTTATTTTTTTTAATTACAGCAAAAACAGAAATTTTTTGTTACTCTTTTTCTTTAGATTTCAGCAAGAACATAATCTTTCCCTTCTCTTTTAATGGCATAACTCTCCTCTCTTTGGGAGCAGTGTCTGTTGGAGAGATATGTATGACAAGAAACTATCACATAGAGTGAGAATGACATGCATAGGAGAGAAGTAAAAATGAAAAGATAAAAAACAATGGAGACAATCAATCCACTAGTCTGTATATACCGTAATCTATAGAAGGTCCACCTTACCCTCTGCAGTTTTCTAGGACTGGATTGTGCAAGTAGTGCTACTCCCATGAAATGGTTAAACCGGTTGCTTCCATAAGAAAGCACGGAAAAATCACAAAAAAAGGCCCACACTTCCTCTTTGTTTATGAGATAGGAGAATGAATCACACAACTAACATGACCTTTATCAATAAGGGTATTTTGCTTTAAAGAAGTCAGCCTCCACTATTGATTTAAAACCAAAATAAAAATCATATTGAACAAGGGAATTTATAATTTGATGTTAAATGCTCTAAAGTTGCATAAGTGGCATTACAATGAGGATGGGTTCTATCTTCTATAGGGAACACATGACGTTGCTTTCCAACTCAATCCAACTACACCCAGGGGCCTTTTTTATGCCTAAGCTCCTTAATCTCTTCCTCACATTCATCTTCTCTCCCCATTTGCCCAATATCTAATGCATGTTAGACAGAGTAACATAAGCAGATACTGCCCTAGGATCCAAATTGAAGATCTTCTCAACTACTCTCCCAATCAACTCCATTTTTGTCCAGAACCAACAGGCACTAAGTAAAGCTCCCCAGACAACCCCATCTGCTTCAATAGGCATTGATTTTGTGAACTCCTCAGCTTCTTGTAGATAGCCTGAACGGCCAAGAAGATCCACCACACGTGCATAGTGTTCCAAAGTCGGTGTTACTCCATAACATTTTTGCATTAAGTGGAAAAATTTCATCCCTTCATCGACTAGACCAGCACGACCACAAGCAGACAGAATCCCCACAAAGGTAGCTCCATTGGGAACAACTCCTTGCTTTAACATTTCTTCAAAGAGTAAAATTGCTTTGGAGCCAAGCCCATGATGTGCATATCCATTGATAAGAGCTGTCCATGCTGCCACATTGGGTGAAGAGATGCTGCTAAATTATTTTTGTGCATTGGAGATGCTCCCACATTTGGAGAACATATCTACAAGAGATGTTCCAACATAAGCATTTGATTCAAATGGCATTTTGATCACATGGGCATGAAGTAATTCTCCTAGCTGAAGAGATCCAAGGCATGTACAGGCATGAAAAAGAGCAGAAAAAGTTGATCTAGTATGGTCTATTGATAATCTGTGCATAGTCACGTATAGTTTGAAAGCCTCTTCATGTCGATGATTTTGAATATAACCCGACATCATTGAATTCCATGTCACTGGGTTTCTTTCCCCTTTTGTTTCTTCAAACAGCTTCAAAGCTTTATCAATTTCTCTATTCCTAGAATACACAGAAATCATGGTATTCAAAGAAATTATAGTTCATTCCATCATTCTATTGAATAGTTTCTCAGATTCCTCGGCTTGGCCACTCATTGCATAACCTTTAATCATCAAATTATATGATACTGGATTCTTTTCAACTAGCCTACCAAAAATAAACTCAGCATCTACAATCCTACCCATAAATATAAGCCCTCCAATAAGTGAATTTGAAGCCTTTAAACCTGGGTTTCCCATCCAATCATAAA
>NW_027069964.1:536032-570003 GCF_002906115.3 Quercus suber | reverse complement strand
AGAAATTTCATGTTTCACTAACAAGTATCCCTACCATGAAACTATTGACTTTGATGTACGTGTTGACAACTTCACATAATTTGATCAGCATGCAAAAGATGGTGATCAAAACATACACCCACTAACTATACATGATCAACTCTCATGACTCCAATCCATATAAACAAAAATGTGTACTAGCTAGGAGAAAAGAGAATTTTATCAAGTAGACTCCACTATGATGAAAATATTTTTAGTCACCACCTAAATCTCTCGTGTAAATTTTACCAAATACCCAAATATGAAATATAATATTAGTAGTAAATAAACATAAAATAATCTAAACCCTTAAATTATAAAAAAGTGGTTAGGATTTAAAGAAATCTATTGGTAGAGTATCCTAGGAAATCTAGAGGATCTGAATCCATATAATATATATATATAAAGCAAAGACCTCTGTGGGAGAGCATAAGGTTCTATATGGCACATTATTTGTGGGTTTGGATAGGAAGGCAAGTTGTGGCGCGTTTCCAGCTTCGCGTTTTCCTTTTTTTTTTTTTTTTTTTTTTTTTTTTTTTGCCGCACTTGTTGACTTTGGGAGACAAAATTCACTGTGCGTGTCTGTTCACACACTGTTCACGCAATATTTTAATATTAAAGTGGGTCCACAATACTATTCACACATTTAAAAATTATTTTGCTACAGTGTTTTTCAGCAACAATCAGTTTTTATCAACTTTCAGCAACAATAAGTGCTATCCAAACGGACCCTATATGAATTCTTTTCATTTAGGCTTCTACCTCATCTATTTAGTATTTATGTCAAACTATTAAGTAATTGTAGATGCATTTATTTCAATGTATTAATAAAATTCAAAGATTTCATATACATTTATAACTTTAAATGCTTTGGATTGATATAGATGAATATAAAAAGTCATGGGAAATGTAGGAAGTAAGAAAACTTTTCAATTTCTAGCATAAGACTAACGTCAATGCATAATTACAAGAGTCAGATTCATGAATTAGATAATATGATATGATTATTTGTGACCACATTTGTCCAATATAAGTCCCATTTGTCCAATGTAATTCTCTCACAATATCTTTGGTTCCCTTTTAAGAGGTATGTTAATTTCCAAAATATTATGCTCATCTTAATATTATGTTTAGATTTTATGTATACGTTAAAATTGAATATACCATTGTAATGAGTTTAGGCTGTTTGTTCATATTGTGTCAATTTAGATTTTTGGTTTTTCGTATGATGCATATACTTGGTAGGGATTTGTAGTATTTTTGGTGTTTTGATTGCTTTTAGGGAGGTTAATTGTGATATTATTGTGTAACTATGGTATTATTGTTGTTGTTGTTGTATCATGGAATTATAGCAGCTTTTATAGCTACTAGTTTAAGATATCATTCTTTCAATTTTCACCATATTATAATTAGGATCTTAAAAGCAAACTTTTCTTCAATTAAAATGTTAAAGTGCCTTAATTTTTCTATCATGTCAATTCTGAAACTAAAGAAAAGCTACTTTCAAAGACATAAAGACATAGGTGTTGATATGGTGTAGATAGAAACTTTAGTGGCATAAGAAATGTAGAAATTAACACCACAAAATCTATATATAAAGCATAAATCATACAAGAAAAAACATAGGAACCAAGAAGTTTGTAGGTGACAATGTTACTGTGAGTCTGTGACTAACAATAATAATATTCATTACAAAATTTATCAAAATGCACTATGCATCGCACAGAAATCAGCTAGTTTGAAAATAATAGTTGGGCAACACTATATTGTTAACATTAATATAGCAACTTTCGGCCATTAATGTAACAATGTTAACATAAGTGTGATGCCACAATCAAATCAACAATTACCAAAACAAAAAATCATTAGTGAACCAAAAAAAAGGTGATAAAAGCAATACGAAATCTATCATAAGTGAAAAAAAGAAATAATAATACTCTCTCTATTTTTAGTTTTTTGTATTAATCTTTTTTTCTTTCTTTGTGTGTGTGTGTGTGTGTTGTAGATAGAAAATGTAATGAATAGGGGAGAGAGATCCAAAGGACAATAAGAAATTTTTAAGAAAATTAAATGGAAGAGGAGTGGTTGTGAAAAGAATAAAGTTAGGGTGATATACAGTGGGGAAGAAGAATAGTTTACAATGAGGAGAGAAATGACTCGTCTAATTACTAGGTGTGGATTTAGACCCCCAAATTTTAATTATGACTTAATCTATTTAAAGCTAGTCCTCATTTATGTGGAATTTTATGTGATTAACAAATCAAACAAGCTTGCTACTACCAATTTTCATGGATAAACATAACTGAACAATGCAATAATACAAAGGGCATTAGAAAAAAGAAAGCAAACCAAAGATAACACCAAATGTGTTATCAAAGAGGAAAATAGAAGAACTTGGCATAAAAACCATTCCGTGACCCTCCGAGCCATAGTGAATAAGTTGGAGTAAATGAATACATAAAGACCCTCTAAACCTAAGCAACCTAAATGTGCTCTAGTCTAATTACTAGATGCTAATTAAGACCCCCAAATTTTAATTACAGCTTGATCAATTTTAGGCTAAACACAAGTAAGCAGAATTTATGTGATTAGCAAACTAATCAACTGAAACTATCAACTAAAGCATGGACATAAAAAATTGACGAGCAATCTAAATAAGAGTAGTATGAAGGAGAATATCAAACTCAAGATAACACACGATGTGTTATCGAAGATGAAAACTGAAGAACTTGGCATAGAAACATCTCTGGGGCTTTCTAAGTTGAAAATAATCCACTAGAAAATAAGTTAAAGAGACCCTCCAATCCTAATCTATCTTCTGTACTTAAGCTCTCCAAGCTACTATTACCAATGGACTACTTGAAGCCTTGTCTTCACTAGCTTTCCAAATACTACAATACTGCTTGATTGCTCCACCACACCTTATCGACTGAATATGTGGTTAAGCTCCAATGCTTCCCAATGGTCCAAGACACTCACTACACTTCGAATATGTGTAGGTTGTGTTTGGATAGGTGGAGAAACTAAAGTGTTCTGATCTCATAATGAAAGACGCAACTTTCACACTCTCAAGGGATTTCTCTAGGGTTTTCTATTTGATAGCTTCCTTTAATTTTTTGTGGGTAATAAGGGTATATATAGTGCGGGTGAAGGAGACGAAGAGTCACAAAAAAATTGCAGTTGTTAGAACATTTTGCGGGTCACTTGCGAGTTGGTTAAGTCACAAGCTACTTGCGAAACACACTAACAAAATAGACTTTTGAACTTCATGCATGATCTCCTCACATTACCTTTCGTGTGTGTTGTAGTGCTGAGGCAACTCAAGCCAATTGTGAATTACACTGTCTTGAGAAATTTTTTTGCCAACTGTAGACTAAACCCATGTAAAATTATCCCTACAAAAATACAAGTAAATGATTGAAAGAATTACAATGAAATTGGCATGGAATAAAGCCAAAAAAAAACTACCATGGAAAAATCACAACTTAACACTACCCAATTTACTTAAGCCCTCCAAGCTCTAGCTACCAATGGAATTCTTGGAGACTTGTCTTCAAATAGCTTTCCAAATCCTGCAAGACCGCCTTGCTACACCACCAAGCCTTATCAGCTGAAAATGTGATCAAGCTGCTATGCTTCCCAAATGTCCAAGCTCCAATCAACACTCTATCTAGTGAAGAAGTTGAAGGACATAATTTCCTCTCATGGATATGTAAATTGGGTGAGGAAAGGAAAAATATCTACAAGAAGTTCTCTCTTAAGGGAATGCGTAGCACTCTCTCATGGTGGTTGTTTCTGATCTATATAACCCTTAATCTTCACTATCAATTTTAGGGGAAATGTGGGTATTTATAGAGGAGGAAAAAAACACAGCTTGTTCTTGAATATGTGTTGTCTAGAGGTACTCACAAGTACTCCAGTTCTAACTAATTTTTGAACTTCCTCATGTGCTCCTCACATGCAAACTTGTGGGTGTTGTACTCACAAACCACTCATGAGTTAGTCCTGAGTTACATTGATTTAGCGATTCTTCACCAACTCTGAACGCAATTTCCCTCAATTCTTGCAAACATAATTTTTATACCTTTATTGTCAGGGCACATTAGTTTTTTATTTTTATTTTTATTAATAATTAAGGCACATAAGTAATATAAAGAAAAAAAATGCTAGGATTTCTACATCACATTTAGATTGGACATCTGTTATCCTGAAATAATGATAATAAAGTTTTGAAGATGTGCACTTAGAAAAGATTTAAAGAACAATGTCATATTATGTTCGGTATTTTGGGGTAATGATTGGGGTGCTGCTTCTCTCGTTTATTGGAATTCTATGATATCTTTTTTTTAGGAAAGAAATTTGTCAAGATGCTAAAGGAAGTAGTGGAGACAAGGACAGAGCTAAGAGCAAAATCAAGAGCACAGATAAGAAGAAAAGCTCCAAAGAATCAATTTGTACAGTAAATGACAATAGCCATATTACATAGCAGATACAAACAGCATGTAGTTTAGTTCTATATATGTATGTAAGTTAGCATGTGACAGGCACGTGTATCAGTTTATTAATTCTATTAGCTTGCTAGTTAGTTACAGCTTTAGGCATATATATATATATATATACATATCTGATTGTATCAGTTCATTCATTCAATTCATTTTCAATGAAATAGAGTTTCAACTCTCTAGAGCTTTCCTTTGTTTTCTGATATGGTATCAGAGCAATCATTTCTTGCTTCTGCTTAATCTCTTAGTTTAGTTTCTTCTTTAAAAGCTAGGTTTTTCCTTTCATAACTTCATCAATGGCATCCTCTAATCAAGCACCTACAAGCATTACACATCCCTTTTTTCTTCACCACGCCGAGAGTCCTGGTGCGATTCTTGTATCTCAGCCGCTAATTGGAGGAGAAAACTACCCTACATGGGCACAATCTATGGAGAGAGCTCTTAGGATCAAGAATAAATTTTGGTTATGGATCTGCTTCTCTGAATTCTACTATGGAGAAAGTTCCTCTTCTTATTCACAGCTGGTCACAATGCAATGAAATTGTGGTTTCTTGGATCATCAATTGTGTTTCCCCTAAGATTGCAACTAGTATTGTGTATCGAAGAACTGCCAAGGAAGTTTGGAAGAAGCTTCAAAACATGTTCTCTCAAGGCAATGGACCTAGGGTTTTCTAATTGAAGAAAGATCTTGCTAGCATTTCTCAAAGGGAACTCATTGTGGGTGATTATTTTACTAATCTTTCAATCTTGTGGGATGAGATACAAAACTATGAACTACTTCCTCTTTGCTTTTGTGGGAAGTGTGTGTGTCATTTGAATGAAAAGATTTCCAATCTTCATCAAAGAGAAGCAATTATGCAGCTTTTAATGGTTCTTAATGACTCATTCTCTCACATACGAGGCCAAATTCTATTGATGGATCCTATTCTTTTTGTTGATAAGGTGTATTCATTGTTGGTTCAAGATGAAAGGTAGAGGTTAGTTGGACATAGCAACAATGGCCCTTTCGTTGAATCCACAGCCCTTGCAGCCAAAACAATGAATCTTGGTTCTAGTTCCAAGACTTTCAAGAAAGGAAAGGAGAGGCTTACTTGTAGCCATTGTGGATTGCTAGGTCATACCATGGAGAAATGTTACAAAATCCATGGATATCCTCCTAGATATAAAACCAAAGCAAGGGCAAATTAGGTCTCCTCTCTTGATTCAGTTCAAGTGTTTGTTGCAACAACACCTCCACAGCATTTTCCTTTCATATTGGAGCAATGTTAGAAGTTGCTTGCCATGATTGGAGGCTCTGATTCTCAGAATAGTCCAATTGCTATGGCTAACAGTGTTTCTTCCAACCAAGCTTCTACTTCTTAATCAATTCCTTTAGTAGGTAATCTCAAGCATTCCTTTTTCTCTGCTAAGCTTGTGAATAGATCTGCTTTTGGTGGTAGTAGTTGGGTTATTGACACAAGTGCAAGTGATCATATTGCTTGTTCTCTTTCACTTTTTCAATCTGATATTGCTGTTTTCCATTGTATTGTTGAATTACCTAATAGTGAATCTGATCATGTCACTCACATTGGTACTGTCAAACTGTCCAATTCACTTACCCTTGAACATGTTCTTTGTGTTCCTTCTTTTTCCTTTAATCTTGTGTCTGTCAGTCAACTCACTCAAAGCTTTCCCTTTTGTCTTGTGTTTTTATCTCAATTTTGCTTCATTCAGGACCTTTCTTGTTGGAGGACGATTGGAGTGGGTGAAGTCCAACATGGTCTATATTTGCTACAGAACACCAGTTCTAGGACTCCACCTTCTCTATCAGATTACATCTTCACCAAGAAGCTTCCCAAGTTAGCTTCTTCAGCATCTGTTTCTAATAAAGATATGTCCCTTTTGTGGCATTTTAGATTAGGACATCCTTCTTTTAATAAATTGTCATCTTTGCAAGATGTTTTGCGTTCTTTTTCTTCCAAATGTAATGAAATTTGTACCATCTGTCCTTTGGCTAAACAGAAGAGGCTACCATTTCCTTCAAACAATAATATGAGTATTAAGCCATTTGCTTTGATTCATGTGGATGTTTGGGGTCCCTATTCTGTTTGTATGGTTTTAGGTTCTTTCTTAACATTGTTGATGATGCCACTAGGTCTACTTGGGTATATCTCATGAAAGATAAGTTTGATGTTAAACAACTTTTTATTTCCTTTTATAACATGATTTTGACTCAATTTAACACGGGTATTAAGGCATTAAGATCAGATAATGCCCTTGAATTCTCTTTGTCAAACATTTATAGTGATCATGGCATTGTGCATTAAAAGTGTTGTGCTTGTACGCCTCAGCAAAACTCTGTGGTTGAGAAAAAGCACCAACATCTTTTGAATGTTGCTAGATCTCTTAAGATTCAATCCAATCTGCCCTCAGCATATTGGGGTGATTGTATTTTGACAGCTACTTATTTGCTTAATAGGTTGCCTATGCCTTTGTTGGGTCATAAATCCCTATTTGAGCTTTTATTTCATAAAGAACCTTTCTTTACTCATCTTAGAGCATTTGGTTGCCTGTGTTTTGTTTCCACTCCTTCTGTTCACAGGTTGAAGTTTGATTCTAGAGCTTCCCCATGTGTCTTTTTAGGCTACCCTTTTAATATGAAAGGTTACAAGGTCCTTAACTTTCATACTAGGAAGATCATTGTCTCTAGAGATATTGTCTTTCATGAGTCTATCTTCCCTTTTTCAGATTCTTCTCATTCATTATTTGGTTCACATTTTTTGCTCTTTCCTTTATCCAATTCATCTACTCCTATTTTTTACTCTCCCTCTTGTCCAATTTCTATTCTTGTTCCACTTGTAGACTTCATTCTTGTTGTTGAGCATGTTCCTAATTCCCACACTTGTTCAGACACTTATTCCCCTTCTTCCATTCTTATTGGTTCCTTACCTATTCCTTTGGGTCATTCTAATGTTTCTAATTAGTCCAATGTTCCCCCTGGTCAGTCCAATATCCATCTTGATCAGTCCAATGTTTCCTTTGGTCATTCTTCCCCTTCTGTACATACTGCACCTCCTGCTCCTTTTTCTTCTAATACACCTCTTCGAAAATCCACTAGGATTTCTCATAGACCTGCTTATTTGCAAGCTTATAAGTGTAATAAGGTGTCTCAAGTTCCATCTAGTACTGCTTACTCTTTATTCTCTTATTTGTCTTCCCATAAATTGTCTCCTAGACACTTGCATTTCTGAAATGCCATTTCCTCAATTGAGGAGCCCAAATTCTATCACCAAGCAGTTAAAGATCCTAAATGGAGACAGGCTTTGGTAACTGAGATTTCTGCCCTTGAAGCTAATCACACTTGGACCCTCACTGCTCTTCCACCTCATAAAAAGACAATTGGTTGTAAGTGGATGTATAGGGTAAAGTACAAATCTAATAGTACTGTGGAAAGATATAAGGCCAGGTTGGTTGCTAAAGGCTTCACTTAGAAAGATGGCCTTGATTATATTGAAACTTTCTCACTTTTTGCAAAGCTTGTTACTGTCAAATGTCTTCTTGCAATGGCTATTGTGCAAGGCTGGTATCTCTGTCAGCTTGATGTAAATAATGCCTTCCATCATGATAAATTGAAGGAAGAAGTCTATATGGATCTCCCACCAGGCTTTCACAGCAAGGGGGGTTGGTATGCAAGCTTACTTAGTCCTTGTATGGACTAAAACAAGCTTCAAGGCAATGGTTTGCCAAGTTTTCCACTGCATTAGTTCTTCTCGGATTAACATAGTCCAAGGCTGACTACTCACTTTTCATTAAGAAGAAATCTACCTCTTTTATTGTTCTATTGGTTTATGTTGATGATATATTGATTGCTAGTGATAACTAGCAAGCAGTTGATGAGTTGAAGATTTTGTTAGATCAACAATTTAAGCTAAAAAATTTGGGTGATTTGAAGTCTTTCTTAGGCCTTGAAGTTGCAAGGACTACTGATAGTATCAAAGAAAGTACACACTTGAGGTGTTGGGTGATGCTGGTATGCTAGGGTGTAAACCAGCCAAAGTGCCTATGGATCAGAATCTCAAGCTTAGTAAGTATGAAGGGAAGGAGTTGCAAGATCCAAGCTCCTACAGAAAGTTGATAGGGAGGTTGCTATACTTGACAATAACCAAGCCTGACATAACCTTTGCTGTGAATAGACTAAGCCAATTCATGGCATATCCTAGAGAGCCTCATTTGTAAGTAGCTTATAAGGTCTTGCAATATCTAAAGAGTTCACCAGGCCAAGGGTTGTTTTTCTCAAGAAAATTAGAACTACACTTGAAGGCCTTTGCTGATGCAAACTGGGCTTCATGCCCTGACACTAGAAGATCTGTCATTGGATTTTGTGTCTTTCTTGGTGAATCTTTGATTTCATGGAAGTCAAAGAAACAACAAATAGTCTCACGGTCTTCAGCAGAGTTTGAGTATAAATCAATGGCAGTAGTAGTCTGTAAAATCATTTGGCTCTAATATGTTCTTCATGATTTTCAAATAAAACATCCTCAAGCAGCCCTCTTGTTTTGTGATAGTCAAGCAGCCCTTCACATTGCTGCAAACCCTGTCTTTCCTAAAAGAACAAAGCACATAGAGATTGATTGTCACCTTTTTAGAGATAAAGCCTTTGAAGGATACATCAGAATGTTACATGTTGAAACCAATTCTCATATCGCAGACTTGTTAACCAAAGCCTTGAATGCCCAACAATTCTCCTTTCTTGTATCCAAGTTGAATATGGTCAATATTCATGCCCCTTTTCCACTTAAGGGGGGGTGTCTAGATGCTAAAGGAAGTAATGGAGACAAGGTCAAAGTTAAGAGCAGAATCAAGAGCACAAATAATAAGAAAAGCTCCAAAGAATCAATTTGTACAGTAAACGACAATAGCCATATTACATAGCAGATACAAATGGCATGTAGTTTAGTTCTATATATGTATTTAAGTTAGCATGTGACAGGCATGTGTATCAGTTTATTAATTATGTTAGCTTGCTAGTTAGTTACAGCTTTAGGTGTATATATATATATATACATATCTGATTGTATCAGTTCATTCATTCAATTCATTTTCAATGAAATAGAGTTCCAATTCTCTAGAGCTTTCCTCTGTTTTCTGATAAAATTCTATGATTTGAAACTACTATTTGTGACAACTTGTTTCGATATTGTTTTCAGTGGATTTGATTTTCTTCTTGTAATTGCATACTTATACGTGATGAGGCCTACCTATTTCTCTAGTAAGATATGATGGTTTGTCATTGAATCAAAGTGAGTTTACTTATTAGATACAAGAGTCTGCTATGTTTACTAGTGAAGTAGCTGGGCAAAGAACTATATTGGCCTTACAATGAACCGATGATAAGCAAATTTTCTTTAAAAGGCAATTTTTAAGTAGAACTTTGTTAGCAATATTGAGCATAATGCTGATTGTATGTCAGCCTCAGGTTATCTTGAAAGGTTATAATGTGTTTACCAATTTTAAGCTGTTCTAGGAAGCATGGACACTTCATTTGAGAATTCCTTTTCACGAAACAAAGATAAAATTCATACTTTGAATAATAATATTGCATTTGGAAATTAATAAATATCTTTATCCTAGATTTGTATTCTAATTTCTAAACATCCTTTAATAGTAATGAATTAGTTGAAAACCCGTGTATGTTGGTCTCAAACTGAAACAATAAACTTGGTTTCTAGGATTCTGATCTTCACTATTACATTAATAGGAACTGAGTAAAGAATAAAAGCTTGAAGAGGATTCATACAAATGCTCTCAAAATCTATGATTGCAATATCTCAATTTTGTGTCAATATCTGAACTTATGATCATTTATATGCTTATGATGGACCTACCACCACTTTCATGCATTTGCTTAAGAAAAAAAAAACACTTGCAATTTGAAGGCATCACAAACAATTTGGTCCAACTTGTTGTGAATTTCTTAATCAACTATAGGAGCTTATCAAAAGTCATATCAACAAATTGGTCTTCATACCTAGTGCCATAGCATTATTGACAACTCAAAATTTAAGATGAATATAGTTGAATGCAATATGACTATTAGTGACTATGTCATATCGCATACCATTTGACATTTTTTATAACACAGCAAGAGAAGTACTTGTTATCTTAGAAGACAATCCTTCCAATGTGTAGGATTGTCTTCTAAGATAAGACTTGAAAAATGAGTTGGAACATTGGTTTTGTTGGAATGGATCTAAATCCTAAATACAAACCGGTGTTTTAAAAGAAGCTAAAGAGTGTGTGTAGTCTGAAGGAAAGCTTGTATGGAGGAAGAGAGCTTCTATGTGAGTCAAAATCTTGGCTTTCAAGTTTCATCTACACGTGGGGGAGGAGAAAGAGAGTTTGTAAGTGGGTTAGAGTCTTGGCTTTCATCTATGTGTGGGAAATGATAATGCCTGGGTCATAATATGTAAGAGAATAAGTGGGCTTTGGCTTTTCTTAAGATTTGGTCTGATTTGGTCTAATATTCAACAACAGCCCATCTTTTAGATAACAGTAAAAAAAGGTTAACGTGATCTTTTTCCTCATAGTAAAAAAGAGTTAATAAGAAGATGTTAAAGAGGCTAAATGCAATATTAGAGCACCACATGGCAAGACCTTATGAGGTCTCTGCTTTTATATATATAGTATGTAACCTGTGCTTATGCACGTGAATGATGAATTGTAGTGGTGTTATTGATATTAGTTTTAGTTAGTAAACATATAGGACATAATTCGACTAGAACATTTAAAGGTACTAAAATAGTTTTTGGTTAAAATTTTCATGATATTAGTTATGCCAAGTTTCACATTACATTGCTATTATGTATATAATTTTGAAAATCACTAAATTGAATGGGGATAGGTGCAAGAGATCGTTCAGCTCAATTATAGTTTGCTATGTTCAATATCTTTGCTTATAAAATATCTGAATAGAAATAGTACAACAAATATGCTCATTAGTTTAGAAAAAAAAATAATAGTAAAAATTTAAATAATTCATTTTGTATGGAAAGCTAATAAAAGCAAAATCCAGTTTTGATTTTAATTGAATTTTCTCTAAACTTTGTTTTAAAAAAGCTATATATATATATATATATTACTTAGTTAATAATGGACTGTACATAATTATGGACTCATGGTATGTTACATAAATGACTTATAAATTTGAATTTTTTTAGTTATTTAAAAAAGAAAAGGCTCATAAATATAAAATCGTTCAAACTCTCTCTTCCTCTACTTTTATATATAAAGTTAGATATATGATTAACTTTTTTATGGTTTATTTAAATTGGACTTCTCAATTTTTACACTAAATTAACTCATTTGGCACAAAAATTAAAAAACTTAGATTAGATGGGACACGTGGCATAAAATTTAATTTTAATTGGATTCCTATTTGAAATCTAATTGAATTTTCTCTTAGTTTTGCCTAGTAATATATACTAGCTTGTAACCTCATGCATATGCATGGATATACTTAAAAATATACAATAAGATGCATAATATAATTTATATATATATATATATATATAATTTAAATGCTATTGATAGTCATTTTTATATTTTGTTAACTCTTTAAAAAATTTTGTAAGAATATTATTAGGTATAAAATGTAAATTATCTTTTTTTTTTTTCAATTTAAATTATTGTGAAGTATTTTTTTTTTTTTTACGATTCATTTATTCTAGACATTTTGGTTTTTGTACTTAATAACTCACTTGGATGAATATTTATGATGTGGTCCCACATTTTATTCTAAAATTAAGAAATAAAACTCTTTACTAATAGATAATTTAAGACACATGGCAAAAAATTAGAACTCTAATTTGAGTTTCACTCAGTTTCACCTATTATTATATATATAGATATATAGACTAGTATGTAACCCATGCTTACACACGGGAATGATAAATTGAAGTGGTTATTGATGTTAGCTTGAGTTATTAAACATATATGATATTAGTTTGACTAGGACATTTGGAGGTATTAAAATGGTTTTTCCTTGCAATTTTCATGATATTAGTTATGCCAAGTTTCTCATTACATTACTATTATGTATATAATTTTGAAAATCATTATTGGATACTATATATACAATACCAATTCACAATCATTGTATGTGAAATTCTACTAATACAACACAAAATAAAAAAGAATAGTTTAGTCCAATAGTATCTCCTAAATTGAATGGGCATAGGTGCATGAGATCGTTCAGCTCAATTACAATTTTTTAGGTTCAAGATCTTTACATATAAAATATCTAAATAAAAAATAGTATAAAAAATATGCTCATTAGTTTAGAGAAAAAATAACAGCAAAATTCTAAAAAATTTAATTTTTATGGAAAGCTAACAAAAGCAAAATCCAATTTTGATTCTAAGTGAATTTTCTCTAATCTTTAGTTAGTAATGTACCGTACATAGTCATGGTATATTAAATAAATAACTTATAAATTTGAATAATTTTTAGTTATACAAAAAAGAAAAGCCTCATAAATATAAATCGTCCAAACTCTCTCTTCCCCTACTTTTATATATAAAGTTAGATATATGATTATCTTTTTTATGGTTTATTTAAATTGGACTCCTCGGTTTTTACACTAAATTAACTCATTTGGCACAAAAATTAAAAAATTTAGATTAGATGAGACGCATGGAACAAAATTAAATTCTAATTGAAATCCAATTTTTACACCGAATTAACTTACTTGACACAAAAATTTAAAAAACTTAGACTAAATGGGACATATGGAGCAAAATTAAACTCTAATTGAAATCCAATTTTTACTTTGAATTAACTCACTTGGCACAAAAATTTAAAAGTTTAGATTAGATAGGACACTTGGCGCAAAATTAGACTCTAATTAAATTCCAATTTGAAATCTAATTGGATTTTCTCTTAGCTTTACCTATTAATATATATATATATATATATATTTAGAATTTAATTAGATCTAGACTCTTTGGTTTTTACACCTAATAATTTACATACCACAAAAATGAAAAAAATTAGATGAATATGCGGCACAAAATTGAACTCCAATTGAAATCCAAATTAGAATCTAATTGAATTTGGACTCTTCAATTTTTACACTCAATATTTCATTTGGCACAATTTAAAAATTAGATAGAACACATGGCACACTATTGGATTTCAATTGAAATTCAATTTAGATTTTAATTTGATTTTTTCTGAACTTTGAATATATATATTATAATTATATTACCTTTAATTTGTAAAAAAAAAAATGATTAATAATATATAGAAATAAAATATTCATAATTTCTCTTAAATTGATATATGTTTAATATTATATGAAAAATAAATGCCTAAAAATATATTTAATAATTTTTACTTTGAATTAAATATATTATTAAATATATTTAATAATTAATTAATTTAACAACTTTTTTTTTCTTTTTTCTTTTTATCATAAGCTAACTCAACAATTTTAAACAGGTGAGAGTTTTTTAGTGGAATGGTGGACAAATGACGTGCTCCACCTTAAGGACGGTATAATTCTCTTGAGTTAGTGCTATCAACACTGAAATATGAAGTTTCATTGCCAAATAAATAAATAAACACTGAAAAACAAAACTTCCAATTTTTTTAATTTAATTTTTTTTATCTTATATTTTGTTTATCATATAAGAAATGGCTAGTGTTATGGGATTAAGAAACGACTATTTATGTGGAGACAGAGAGGAAACATTCATTAAGCTCTTCAATAAGGGAGGAAAAATGACAATTTAATAAATGAGATCTTTAATGTGTTCCCAAGAGTTTCCATATCAAAATTAATTTTTCACCTATTTATGAACACAAGTTTTTTCAATTAGTTGTGCCAATTCATATTTTTCTAGCAAAAATTAGATCTCTTTCATTCTACAACTCAAGATAGCTAACACTTGCTATTTGAAGAATTTCAGGAGTAAGTGTTAATGGAAGGTTATAAGCAATTTGTGGTGAAAGTCTTTATGATCATATTGATGGCATTCTTAGCTTTTATTGGAAGCATAAAAGGGCAACCAACTTGTTGCTTTCGTGACCCTTGTTGCTGCTATACTTGTCCCTTTCCCCTGCCCCCTCCCCCATTCAAATTGGAAAAAAACATATAAAATGTATGAGTGAAGTATGCAATAACATATGAAATGTATAAGAAAAGTATTTTAACATTTGGTTGATTTGCTTCATTTTTATATGTTGCCCCCCCCCCCCCCTCTTCTCTCTCTCTCTCTCTCTCTCTCTCTCTCTCTCTCTATATATATATATATATATATATTCACCATTAAAAAAAAAAAATTAAAAGCCCAAAGATACTTACAGGATAGCATGGTGAAACACCACAATAGCAACAGTTGTCGACATAACAAATGTCTAAAATTAGGAATTTTTAGAGCTCAACTTAGGAAAATAAAAACTGGAATTGAATGGAATTGGGTTTTCATGGAATTGGGTTCTTTTAAATTGTTAATTTTTTCTTTTTGTCATTTTATGGGCTTTAGGTTGATTGGAAGTTGCTTATGGATCAAACCCCGTGATAAAACTACACTAAGGCTAGGGGTTTATGGTTTTTGCTTAGTCCAATGATTGTGCTTCTTCACAACTTTTTTATACTAAAAAAAAAATGTTCCAACTTCATTTTTATTTAATAAATCAAAAAAATAAAAGTAGAAAATAATAGCTCTATCAAACATAAATAACAAATGGTACACCATTATAACAAATATTAATTTTTTTCATTTAATTTGAATGCTAATTTCATTACTCAATATTGTAAAGAACATGTTTTCATTCATCAACTAGTACATAATCATACCAACACACTTCTTGGGCTAGTTGATACCTCTCATAGCACAAAGTGCTTGGGGGTCTTGGGGGCAAGATTCATAATGTGGGTAGCGTAATTAATCTATATCTATATCTCTATATTAATAACATATGAAAATGGAAGTGCAACATTTAATATTGCTATACTTCTAATGCGCCACATAATCTCCACATCAGCAGCAATACTTTTTTGGGGGCAAAATATGGCTTCTCACATTCTATCTTTTAATGCCTTCTTCAATTTTTACCTTCTTGACTTCTTAAATTCTTGAATTACATTATTTTTTAACCTTTTCTCTCATTGTAAACTCTTCTTCTTCCCCCTATATATCTCACCCTAACCTTTTTCTTTTCACAACCATTCCTCTTCCCTCTTAATTTTCATAAAAATTTTCATATATATAGTTACTCTTAATTAAAAAAAAATGATTAATAATATATAGAAATAAAATATTCATTATTTCTCTTAAATTAATATATGTTTAATATTATATAAAAAAGAAATGCTTAAAAATATAAATAAAAATATATTTAATAATTAATTAATATACGTATTTTTGTCGTACCCATGTTCTACTTTTTCAAAAATAACAATATCGGCATACTATATCTCTATCCGTACCTGTGCCCATATTTGTGCAGGTGCTTTCTATTAGCTGTTGACTGTTAGGGCCTTGGGGGCAAGTAATTACCATACGTGATAAAGTAAGAAAGATGTTCATTCTACTAAACATGTTCATGTTAATGACAGTCAGGGTGAGGAAGATTTGACCAAATTAGTAAGTTTTTGGTCCAAATTGGCATGAACTGTTGTGTGTTGACGAAAGGTCTAACTTTTTCTCTGCTTTTCCTAGTGAATCCGCGAACAATGATCAGAAAATGATGGCAATGTGCAGTTGATATGTGTTTAAAAAGTTGTTTCAGGCTTTGAGCAGTGAGACTCTCGAAAGTATATAGTCTTCATAGCAAACAATGTCACTTGCCTATCATTCTACTAAAAAACTCTTAACTAAATCTATTTAACAAACTTTTTTTTTATCATAAGTTGACTCAACAATTTTAAATATGTAAGAGTTTTTTAATGGGATGGTGGACAAATGACGTACTCCATCTTGAGAACGGTATAATTTCTCTTGATTTAATGCCATCAATGCTGAAATATGAAGTTCCATGGGCAAAATTTTTAAAAAGGTGGTATCTATTTATGAACCTGACTTCCAACCGTTTAATCTCTCTGACCACACAAAGAAACAGATACTTCAATCCCAAAAAAGAAAAGAAAAAAAAAAAAAGAAAAAGAAAAATGGTAGAAGAATGATGTTGGAAATATATTGGCAATTGAGGGCTGAAAGAAACACAGTTGCTCAAAAAACAAACTCATCTGTTAAGGGAAAAATAATTTTAACAAACCATAATTGCCACATCTCTACAACGTCATCAAAGGTGTAGGCAACTCAACTGGCGAGATATGCTACAAAACTATAAATAAAGTGAAAAAGCAATGGTTACATGATATTTCTATCTTGTAATTACACAGCCAAGTGACAAATGAATTTAAACCCTAGATGTCCCAAGCTTCCGTTCAAACAAGCATCGAAGAAGGCAGACTTGGAGAATGCTAGCCCCAGTGAGTGCTGCTGATTCAAACGCTGCCTTATGTATTGCTCTCCGGCTCATTGCATCATTAACTACAACATCAAAATAAAAAAATAAATTAAAATAAAAACCCACTAATTTGAAGATCTTAAGGAGGTGTTTGGTATATGCACTTAAAAATTGAAAATTGTTATTTGAAAACATGTGTAGAAATACGTGTAGATGAAAAAGTGTGTAAAAATACGTGTAATGTTATTTAAAAACTGAAAATTGTTGTTTAAAAACATGTACCAAACGCCCCCAAATTACTAAATACAACTTAACAAGTCCAAACATGATTAACTTTTTGTTTGTGCGTGTGCATACGTGCATGCCTATGAGCTCGGATACATTATTGATTGAGGAGACGCATCGTACATTCAATTTCAACATAGAAAGGAAACCTGGTTCCCCAAACTTTACCTATTGACTTTCAAACTAGATGTTCTGTCTTCCTCCATTTTTGCTATCTGTTCTAGCAAGGGGGAGAAATACTCTGCATAGATCAACAACAATTTCAGAGATCATTCTTCAATGTTGTAAAAAATTTAAAAAGGAAGAGGATTATTAAGGGGTAAAAAGAAATGAAGCCTCTCACCATCCTCATGCTGATCAAAGTATGTGAAGTGATCAAGGAAAACAAATCAATAAAATAACAGAACAAAAATGTGCAAAAAATTTAAAGTCCAGTAATATCGAGTTTCTAACATGATTAAAAAATATACGTCTGTGTCCATCCAAAAGTGTGCTACAAAAAAAGTCCCAGTCAATCAATTGAATCTTTTGAGCATAAATAAATCATCTGTTAGGCTTCACATAAGTAGGAACTAGTAATTATGTATATGTAATCAAAGCTCTTGTGAGATTACTATTTACTAGTGGATTTAGTAATCATCAATTCCCCTAAATTCTTGTAAACAAAACTTTAATACCTTTTGTGGACGCCCCAAAAAAGGGCTGGTGAGGGTTCTTTTCTGGGTTATCACATGCTAAGTCCTTGGCGATGCGACTCTTTGTGTGCATGTGTTTCTAGGGTGAGTTGTGTAAACTTAAATCTTGAAAGTGCAACCTTTATGGATTTAATGAAGATGCCCAGTGTTATAAAGTATGAATTTTTTATACATTTTCTTGATTGTAACCACAGTTCATGAACTTTGTTTGTTCGGTCATATCATAACTCATAAGAATAGTTTGGTTATAGTGTTTCCTCTATTTCTAAGGATGGTTTGAAATTTTGAATAGAAAAGTTAGTATGATTTTTTTTTTTTGGCAGAGTGCCTAATTCTTCTTCGTACATAGAATTTCAGTAGTAGGGTTAGCCGGCAATAACATGGCCTTTCCGAAATAAAACTGGATTGGTCCCTTTTTCTTGACAAGGAATTGTTATCTTCTCTTTATGCACATTTTGTACCCAGCCGGCTGTCAGTACAGATTGTTTACTCTCCGATGATTTTTTATAAAATTTTCTTTTTCTTGACATTATTAATTTGATTTCATGGTTTTCTTCTTACTTTGTGACACTGTTAATAACACATGAAACTCCAGCCGTTGAGGTACTGTTTTCACTTAAACAAACCAATCATATTGATATGTGTTTCTTACCATATGATGTGATATATAGATCCTGCATATGGAAATTGGTTAAGTATTGGCTGTCACTGTCAACCTATGAATCTTTTTCTTAACAATTGAAAAAAGAAAAAGAAAAAAAGGATGTAGTTTTATGATCAATCTCCCCTCCCTGTCTCTTTCCCCAATTATAGTAGGCCTCCATTGTCACTACGGTATTGGTCTTTCTCTCACTTTCCTTGCCTGCCATCATACCAGCTTATCGTTGTCCAAGAAGCTGCTTCTTTTTTTGGTAAGACCTCTTGATTTTTTTTCATCAATGTTCCTGTTTTGTATCCTGTTCCATATGTACATATTTCTTAGAAGAATCTAATATCACCTTAAGGATCAAAATAGTACAATTATTTTGGTTGCTTCATTAAGTGCATGTGAAGCACCCATCCTTCTACATCTTATTCATTTGTTGTATCATATTTTCCTTTTTATATGATCATGGAAGAAGATTTCATTAATCATGCATATCATACAAATTTTTAATGTCTACAGTAATCATCAACAAGGCTCGGAACGAGAAAAAGACGGGTGGAAAGCCTGACTCACCACCAAAGGATGACTCAAAATATAACCACAGAGCAGTTCTTGGAAAGCCTCACTCTGTAATTTCCAATCTTGCATATTTCTTATATTGGCTTCCACTCTGATTTGTTTAGAGCCTTGTTCAAATTTATGCTTTGAGTCTTTTCATTTCACACAGCCATTCCTTGTTACTTCAATTGAGATCATAAAATATTATTCATCATTTAGTTTGAACTAAGGGTTTTTCTGGGTAAGAAGTAGAGAAAATGCCTTAATCCAATGTTTGAGGGCCTTGATTCCCAATAAAAGTAGGAGGTTTGTGTTAGGTTGACAAAATAAAATATATAGAACCTTCATTATCAGAAGAATGTTCAAGTACTTACAACTGTTTTTGTTCATATATCAGTATCAAAATCAAATTTACACTATTCACTATTTCCTGAGTTGCGGCCAAGATACTGTGATGTTTCTCAAAAAATATGTTGAATTAATGAATACTGCTTGTTCAAACATATATATTACATCTCAAACGATTACTAATCTTGCTCTCAAGATTTTGTTAGAATTACTTTCAATATACCCAATAAAGTTTTTGTCACCTCCCACATTTTCATTATACTCTATAGTTCTGGAGTCCAAAATTTTTCTGTGCTGTTAAATCTTATGGTTGACAATATGTGGAATTCTCTTTACTCAGTGTAAAGAAATGTGGGTGGCCTTAGTTCATCTACAAAGCCATTACTGCTACAACTGGGGTTAAATCTGTTCCACCGTTAGACTTCATTTTAAGCCATGTATCATCCAATCAATCCTCAGGATATATTAGTTTTGGTCCTCCTATTGCCTTTCTGCTCTTACTGTTTCAAATCAGTCCATCTTTAGTATTTCTGTACTCATTGTTTCTTCTTGATGCCACGTCTAGTTTACACTACTACTACATTCATGTTATTCTTACATGTATAATCAAATTTCATTTAGGTTTATAGCCCATATTGCCAAATGATTGATGTCCCAAATGATCCATATTTATGCCATTATTTGAGGCTGGTTAATGGTTATGAATGTCAATGAAGATATGCATGAGAAAAAAAGTCTCAGAGTGTATCAATGGGACTACCATGTTGCTTTATAATGACATTTATTGGTTAATATATTGCTATCACTTGATGTTTACAGCAGAAGAAATGGTGTTGTTGCATACAATCTGCTTAGGCAGAATCATGAGGCTGCCCTTAGCCTATAATTGCATGAAGAGGAAACCATTGTTTGTTGATGCCCCAAAATGTATTCCAGAGGACTGGAGCTGTATACAGAAGCAATGATGGATCCTACTGGAATCTGTTTGTTGTGTCCTAAACGTGGTGATGAAATAATGATGTTATATTATGTTCGGTTTTCTGGGGTAATTACTGTGGTGCTTCTCTCCTTTATCTGAATTCAATGATTTGACCCTTCTATATGTGACAATTTGTTTCTATATTGTTTTGAGTGGATTTGGTTTTCTTCTGGTAATTGCATATTTGTACCTAAGTCCTATTTCTTTGATAAGAAATGATGGTTTGTCACTGAATCGATATGAGTGCCTTACTAGATCCGCTGGGTCTGCTAAGTTTGCTATTTAAATATCTGGGCAAAGAACTAGATTGTCTTTACAACTAGCTGATGAACAACAGATATTTCTTTGAGAAGGAAAAATTTTAAACAGAACTTTGTTAACAATATTGAGCATAATGATGATTGTATGTCATCATCTGGTTCACTTGCCATATGGGATAAAGTAAGAAATGTGTTTGATAGGGGTATTTTTTACTAAGGCTCAATAATCCTAGACATGCCATGCAAGGAAACTCACGCGCCTACGGGTTTGTTAGTCCCACAGAAGTGGAGGGAGGATCTAGAATGACGACATGAAAAGCGATGGAGCCACACTAAAACCCAACAAGATGAAAGGCTGATGGGTGAATGAAAGGCCGACAGAGTGGATGAAAAAGCCGAGGGGTCCAGCATGGCCTTGCTTGGTCCTTACGAATGTTCATATAAGGAAACATCTTGCATATCACGCAAGATGAACCTACTACTAATTCATATCTCCCTCATATGGAAAGACACCCTACAATCTTAGGAACCCTAGTACCAGATCTTCTCCATAAGGAAAACTCTCCACTTTCAAGGGATCATGGTTCATCACTCGCCACTATATAAGCACCAGACCCTTTCTTTTCTTAGGTACATAGAAATTCCCTAGCTCTCTGACTATAGAGTCCTTAGAGGTTTCTCGTTGACTGACTTGACTTTCGGAGGGTTGTTGGTCGGTACCACACCAGTGTCTTTTGTTTGATCCTACTGTTCTTATTCCACAGATACCCATTGGAGTGATTTGGAGCCTACAACTCACTAACGATTTTGGCACATCATTAGTGTTGATTCTACTAAACATGTTCATGTCAATTGTATGGGTCATATTATTGTATGTTGGCAATAATATTTTATGAGTTCAAAAAAAATCAAAGCTTAAGTGTGTCATATTTTGTCTAAAAAAGTTCAAATAGCATTGAAAACACTATGAACGTTTAGACCCCTAAACAATAAATTACCAATTCAAGCTTTATATCAAACAATGTATGTGCGGAAAATGATACCAAGCTTGTAACAGAATTGATAAACAATCTAAACCAATCAAAATCACATCTACAATAGAAATTAAATGGTAAAGATTAAGGGAAGAGAGATGCAAATACAAAGACAACACGGCGATGTGTTATCGAAGAGGAAACCGAGGCCCTCAGCGTAAAACCTCTCTGCTGCCCTCCAAGCGGTCAATAATCCACTATAAAATGTAGTTGAGATACATGAATAGTAATAGACCCTCTAAGTCTAATCTACCCAGGTACCTAAGCCCTCCAAGCTTCTAGCTTCTTGCTCCAACGAGGTTGCGCCGAACCTTTTTCTTCTCTAACTTACTGGATTCCACTATAGCCCATAGTATCAACCAATAACTATTGGTCCCTTCCAAACTACTTCCCTTAGCACCAAAAGAACCTTCTCACAGACGTGGGTATGGTGAGAAAAGGATTTGGTCAAGAACCTCTCAAGGATGTATCAATGGAGAGAAAGAGAGTAGAGGAATTTGAAGAGTCTCTTAGGTAAAGATTGTGGATGAATTAATCTTGTTTTTCCCTAGGGTTTCTCTCTCAAAATTCTCTCTGAAAGCTCTCTACTTTTCGTGGGTTTAAGGGGTATTTATACTAGGGTGAGACAGGAATGTGAAGAGTCAGATTTTTCAAAATAGGGCTAGTTGGCAGCTTGGCCTCGCAACTTGGCTGAGTCGCGAGTTCAAGCCGCGAGCTAATGGCCTGATCAGCTTGGGACTTTTGTCTTGTAGTGCAACAGTTGGCGTGATTCTTCAGCTCCCTTGCATACTTCACACATGTGCCAACTTTGGGGGCTTGCCAGTCATGAGTCACCCGCGAGTCTCTGCATCCTTGCATAATCTTGAGCAATTATTCACACTCTCTTACTCACTACCTTACATGATTCTTACCTAAATATAGGGTTACTAATTGCTAAAATACAAGCAAATTTGGCACGGAATAAAGCCAACAAGATGGTTGATTAAATTCAACCTTACAATCTCCCCCTTTGGCTATTCCGTGACAAAACCTTACAACAAACTCTAGACTTAACGCGTGAATTGGGAATAGTTGGAAAACTCACTCACACATAACTCTAGAATTTGTGAAGCTCTTGAACCATAAGACCAAAAAAATCTCCTGAAATACAATAACACAATAAGTTCATTGTATGCAGAAAACTTGTAATGCATATGGAGCAAGCACAATGCGATCAAGCAAAAAGGAATAAAGTAATAAACTATGGCTTGACCAAACAAGCAATCATTGTAAGATAGTGATCACAATGTTCATTCACACTTGGAATGAACATCCGGGCATTCAAGCTGACAAGTACAAAGCAAATCACTTGAATGACCAACACTCAACCAATGCACAGTACATGAAGTATATGCATCTAGGAATAAAATCCTAATAGGGCACAAGAGTGAGAGTACTTAAAGAAAATACATAACATTTAGCTAGAAGTACTAGGCAATAAAGCATAAAGGCTGCATAAGCATGGTACAAACCATAAAAGCCTACAAATGCAAGGAAACAAACCCTAAAAGATTACAAAAGCAAAATGGCTACAAACTCCTAAAAACCTTAAAAGCTTACAAAAGCAACAGGTACAAACCAGTAAATAAACACTGAATAAACATCATTAACTAATAAACCAAAGATTCAAAAACAAACAAGACTATGAGTTTTAAACTACCATAAAACAACATATAAACCATAGTGTATCAAAAAGCATTAAACATAAAGTAAAACACTGTTTGTAACATGCTCCCCCTCAAAATGGCACCCCCCCTCAAGAGCTGCCCCCTCAAACATTCTCCCCCTTTTTGATCGAAATGGCTAAAGGGTCACTGTTGGGAGATAAGGCTGTCAAACTTGGCTAAAAGAATGTTGAGTAAATCCTAAATTGCTGACATCCTTTCAGTATGCTCATTCTGAACTTCTCTAATTCCATCAATCCTCTCCAGAATGATCTGAAGTGCATCTGGAGGTGTAGCTGATGAGGTTGAGGCTCTGCTCCTCTTGCTTTTGCTTCTGGATGTGACTAATTGTCCTACAACTTCTACTTCAGTTTCCATAGGATCACCTTCTCCTTGGTCACCCTCTTCTTCATCACATGGGAGACAAACTTGAATTCTGACAATGGTTAGCTTGTTGATGGTTAAAGAAGTAGGCATGAGGCTGATATCTTGAGGGATCTCAACACCTTTTAATCTAAAAAGCCTCACAAGAAGGCTAGGAAAGATTAGCTTGGGCCTAGAAGTGGTTTTAGTCTCATCCACTATAATATCAAAGATGTGAAAGTTGATGTCAATGAAGGTTTTCTCCTTAAGTTCCATGAGGAAGATAGCTTTGGCATTGTTTATTGTAGTCAGTTTCTTTACTGGATACAAATTGAACATCATGATGGTGGTTAGGCACCTCATGTCAGTTGAAAATGCTGTAGTGTTGAGGCATCTCCCTTCTCTTTGACCACCAATGCGAGTTTGGACAGTTTCAATAAAGAGCATCCTGTCCTTGTAGTTGATGAAGTCAGAGTCTTCTAATTCTTCAAGACCTAGCACCTCATCAATGTCATATACATCTATGTTGAATTCCTTTCTTCTAACCCAAAAACTCAAGTCCTTCTCCCTTATCACAGCATTTGCATAAAATTCTCTGATTAAAGGCTCACAGATAGCAGGTAGGTCACTCAACAATTTTTCCCAACCTCTACCCTCAAAACAACTTGGAATGAAGGTGTCCTTCAAATCCCTTAAGTCAACAAATCTTTCTTGAATGATGGTTCCCTTCAAGAGAGAATCCTTATATCTCTCAAAGTGTTGAACATACCTAAATAGGTTAGGGTCCATTTTCAACCTTTTGTCAGATTTCTTAGTAGGAGTCTTCTTCTTTGTAGGAGATGGGGCCATCTGTAAACAAGCAGAAACGGCCACAACAAGACATAGCACAATGGATGAAATTCAAACATTAGCAACAGTTAAGTAATAAGTGTTTTGTTATCACCATTCAGTCCATATACAGTTGAGATTTAGACAGTAAAAGATGTATCACAGATCAGAAAAGGATAGATCACATTATTAACAATATAATGCATATCTTATAATGACAAAGAGCACAGTTTAAACAACCAAGAGCTCTTTAGAGCACATTCCCAACCACATACTTCAACAAGTAGTAAACAGTTGAACAGAAGCAGTGAAAACCAGATTAAATCAAAACAAATCATATGACAATGAGATATAACTTCATGAAAATGAAATGATTAAACCAACTCAGAGCAGACAATAACCACAAGGCAGAAGCAACACACTATATTTATTGATAAAGGAAAATATCAACCATATAAAACCAGCCAAACACACACACACACACAGAAAGACCCAATAAATCCGAACCAATAACAACATGGGTAATATAAAAAAATCACCTCTGATAAACTAAAACATGAAAACACACATGTTTAGAAAACTAGAAACAAAATTTTGCCAAGGCCAAAACACCAAATCTCAACAAACATTAATTCAACCCAAGTTCGAATACATTAAATCTCAAAACTCAAAAACACCTCTCAAAACAAGAAAATTAAGCAAAATCAAGAAATAAAAGGTGAGAATAAGAAAAACCCATACCTTTTTTTGAAGATTGGAGTAAAAATGATGCAAAAAATGGATGCTTTGTGAAGAGATACACGGAGTGTTTGAGAGAGAGAAATGAGGAAGACAATGAACAGTCACAAAAATTCGAGGAAAAACTGTAAAGTTTTTGAAAAACTGACCTTGAAACGTAAAACACGCGTTTTTTGTGACTGGGTCAAGTTGCCAGTCAGTCGCTAGGTAAGCCACAAAACACATTGAAGTAAAGATTCCTGAAAATTTTACTAAGTGTTTTTCGCGACTGGAAGGTCTACCCGCGAGACAGTTGCCAGGGGAGCCGTGAAAATCTCTGTGTATCCCTCGCGACTAGACCTTCCACCCATGAACAAGTCGCTACACTGAGTCGTGAAAATCATAAAAGCTCAAATTTTGAAAAATTTTCTAAGTATTTTTCGTGACTAAGACCTTGACTCGCCAATGAGTTGCGAAAAATCTCAGAGTGAGCTCGCAACTGGGGCATGCGACGGGCATGCGACTGGACCAACTCGCCACTGAGTCGCCAAAATAGGGCAACACTGTTTTTGAAATTTTTGACATTTTTTGTAAAAAAACAAAATACTTTCCAAAAACAAGTTAAAACACTCAAAAAAAAATTTTTTTGTGTTTGATCAACAAAAATTGAGCTTGTGAAAATACATTTAAACAAGTACAATCACACAAATGAATGTGGCATTCATTGAACATAGACTTGTGTGTTGTGTGTGAATATCAAAAATGAAATAGTCTTTAGTCTAATGTGAAGTTTCAATGATCAATTCAATCAAGGCATACACAACTAGCACTAGATAATGTGACTCATCTCAATTATAGAAATATGCATATATGACCTCCCACATAATCTTAAGTACATTTCTTTAAAACTTTTCATTTGGCTCCATATACATCATATCATTTGATCATTTTGAATCAAAACATCTTATTGTGAGATCGATACCTGAAATTTTCAATATTTCAAATTGATGAGTTAGCCTTTGGCTTTTTGGGCATCATACATTTTATTTTGGTCGCTTTCCCTTTTTTCTAGCTAAATACTAATATGTCGACAGGCTTTTGCAGTTCAATACCTCTTTTCATTTGGAGATTTACATTTGGTGAGCTCTTTAATTAAAAGCAATAAAATAAAAGTGGGAAGATACATAGGCACAAGTTTATGCATGTCTCAAGATCAACAAAACCATTCACTAACTATACATGACAAGGTTGAAGATCTATTTACAACAGTCACATAGATTTTAAGATTTCTCCCACAAAAATATAACTGCATATGAGACAAGCTAAGCTCATAGATGCACAAAGCCATTAGTACAAAAGTACAAGGCAAAACATGCTTTGAGACAATGCTCAACAAAGTAGATCAAACTTTTTGGATTTTTTACTTTATATGTGTTTTTGGATTTTTGACGTAAAAGCAAGAAAAGATTGATCAAAAACAATGTAAAAACAATTTTAAAGCGATACAAATACACAAACAACTGTTCAACACTCAAAAGCAAAAAGCATACAACCAAACATAATCACAAAGTATAGGAAGAATTGATGCATGGACATGTTATAATGCTTAGGCATAAGTACCCTTCGTCACCCACACGTCACGTGCGTTTGGGGTCATATCTTTGACGGATTGGGTATGAAAGTTAGGACTGTCAAACTTTCTTATGAAGCTTTCCAAGCAACTTGTAAAGGCATCGATCATCTTCATCATATTTATCATTCCGGGATCACGGTTTTGACTTTTTGGTTGCTCACCACTGCAAGACTTCTTGTCATTTCTTCTTCCTTGTGATCAAGGAGTGCTCGCATTGTTTAACACTCCCAGCTTATGACAGTTGGGTCAGGTATGTCCTTACAAACCGCAATAGTGACAAATATGATTCGTTCTAGGACCCCGTTGTAATCTTGGAAGTGATATTCCTCTAACTTCATGTCTGGATTCTGATAGATTGCGGACTGTATTGAACACCCGTTGATCAACCACATTTTTCATCTTTTCAGTCTTAACTTTATTAGGAATAGACTTTTCTACAATTGGCTCTTTGGCCTTCACAAACCTCACTTCTTTGGTGACATTAGCTGATGAGCTACTCCCTCCGGTATATCCTACTCCAAACTTGTCTAAGACTGATTTTTGATGAGCAAGCATTTCATTGAATTTTTTGGAGGAGACACGGTCTACCTTAGCATTTGCTTGAATCACTTCATGCTCAAGGAATCGAATTTTTGAGTAAGCTTCTAACAGCTCTCCATTCATTTTCTCCACTTCACATTTTGTCTTCTTGTATTGCACTAGAAGAATTCTGTAGTCTTCCTCGGCCCTCTTCATCTTTTTACTGGTTGCATTAGCCACCTTAGCATATTCATTGGTCTTCTCAAGAAGTTAATTGTAGGTCTCTTGCAGTCCCACTACTTCTTCAACTTCCTCATCTTCAGATTCCTCAACTATTCCAATAGACTCCAAATCAGAGTGCTTACCAAGCTCCTTCACAAGTATACCCAAATCATCTGAGGATTCCACATGTGCAATGGTAATAAATGCAGAGTAGTTTCCTTCTCCGTCACAGCTTTCCTCAGAATTAGAATTTGATGTATCTGAGTCACTTAGAGTAGTGGCATAGACCTTCCCCTTTGATTTCAAATAATTTGGACATTCTTTCTTGAAATGTCCGTGTCCGTTGCATTCAAAGCACATGATTCCCTGTGAAGATTAGGATTTTCTACTATCTTTACTTCGGAATTCCTTTTTCTCCTTCCCGAAATTCTGAAATTTCCCTTTGTCACTAGATTTCCCACTGTTCTTAAGTTTTAAGAACTTTCGAAAGTTTTTCACAAGGTACGCCACATCTTTATCTACAGCATCTTCTTCTGAAGAATCATGAGATACTACCCTCTTATCAATTGTCTTAAGAGCAAGAGATTTGCTCTTCTTTTGCGTAGGCAGTGACAATTCATATGTCTGCAATAAACCAACCAGCTCTTGAACTTTAATGTCGTCAAGATCTTTACTCTCTTCAATAGCTGTTACTTTGGTACAAAAGCTTTCAGGCAGTGACTGAAGGATCTTCCTTACAATTTTAGAATCCTCCGTCTTTTCTCCCAAATTAAATTTGCCAACGACCACCTCGTTCAACTTGTTATAAAATAGTCGAAAGACTCATCGTCGCTCATCTTGAGCTCCTCAAAGCGAGTGGTTAACATCTGTACTTTGGTGTCTTTCACTTTCTTTGTTCCTTCATAAGTAGCCCCTAGAATCTCCCATGCTTCCTTAGCAATAGTGATATGTGAAATCTTGTGAAATTCTTCTGAAGAGACACCACAGAAAATGGCATTCAAGGCTTTACTATTAGCATTAGCCGCCGCAAGAGCTGCCTTATCCCAAGTGGATTTGGCAGCTTTCGGCTTAGTCTAACTCACTTCAACTACATCCCACACAACATCATCAATAGAACACAAAAATGGCCTCATACGAACTTTCCAAAAAGCATAATTGTTACCAAAAAAAAATGGTGGCGCATTTAGAGATTGAGACCTATCCATCTCAATATGGGGTCAAGGATCGCACTATGGTGTTTAAACCATAATAAGTGCACCCACTCTGATACTAATTGAAATTTCAAATAGCATTGAAAACACTATGAACGTTTAAACCCTCAAACAACAAATTACCAATTCAAGCTTTATATCAAACAATATATGTGCAGAAAATGATACCAAGCTTATAACATAATTGATAAACAATCTAAACCAATTAAAATCACATCCACAACAGAAATTAAATGGTAAAGATTAAGGGAAGAGAGATGCAAACACAAAGACAACACGGCGATGTGTTATCAAAGAGGAAACCAAAGCCTTCAGCGTAAAACCTCTCCGCCGCTCTCCAAGCAGTCAATAATCCATTAAAAAATGTAGTTGGGATACATGAACAGCAATAGACCTTCCAAGCCTAATCTACCCAAGTACCTAAGCACTCTAAGCTTCTTGCTCCAACGAGGTTGCGCTGAACCTTTTGCTTCTCTAGCTTACTGAATTCCGCTATAGCCCATAACATCAACCAATAACTATTAGTCTCTTCCAAACTGCTTCCCTTAGTACCAAAAGAACTTTCTCACAGATGTGGGTATGGTAAGAAAAGGATTTAGTCAAGAACCTCTCAAGGATGTATTAATGGAGAGGAAGAGAGTAGAAGAATTTGAAGAGTCTCTTAGGTGAAGATTGTAGATGAATCAATCTTGTTTTTCTCTAGGATTTCTCTCTCAAAATTCTTTCTGGAAGCTCTCTACATTTCGTGGGTTTAAGGGGTATTTATACTAGGGTGAGATAGGAATGTGAAGAGTCAGGTTTTTCAAAACAGGGCTGGTTGGCGACTTGGCTGAGTCGCGAGTTCAAGTCGCGAGCTAATGGCCTGGCCAACCTAGGACTTTTGTCCTGTAATGCAATAGCTGGCGTGACTCTTTAGCTCCCTTGCATGCTCCACACGTGTGCCAACTTTGGCGGGTTGCCAGTCGTGAGTCACCCGCGAGTCCAGCCGCGAGTCTCTACATCCTTGCACAATCTTGAGCAATTCTTCACACTCTCTTACTCACTACCCTTACATAATTCCCACCTAAATACAGGGTTACTAATTGCTAAAATACAAGCAAATTTGGCACGGAATAAAGCCAACAAGATGTTTGATTAAATTCAACCTTACAGTCTACAAGTTCTATAAATTGAAGACATAAGATTGCTCTAGAAACTATTGAAACTACTATCTCGATATCTGACTCAATTGCACTCGACTGATAGAGCATTAGTAAATCTTGGTAGTACCTCAATACCTCTCAATCTATTGAGACTCAAGATTTTTGATTTAACAAGCAACATTCTATTTTAAGTGGGATATATTTTATGGGTTTTCATAGACTTAGTTGGAGAACCTATTTTAACGCCCACTAAACCCCTATTTAAATAAGTGGTGGGGACAGAACACCAAAGATTTTTCATATTGAAACACTAACCTCCACCTATTGAACCGGTGAGTTCATAAAATAAAATGAGATATTGGCACCAACAGTTGAAAATCTTATTCGTGTTTTGTGCGAAGCTATTACAAAAATCAACTGCAACAATCAAAAGGGTTTCTATGGTGTGTTAGTCACGAATAGTAGATTTGTGCAAAGGAGAAGTCAATTGCAAGAAGCCAAGAAGTAGTCCAATTGGGGGATTGAAGTTGAATTTCCTTCTAAATCAGTAGGTTATACTATAAGAAGGTACTTCGGAATAGGATAAGATTCCTTACACTCGTAACATCTACTCTTGTTAGAGGATTCTTTGGGAGTGTAGCTTCAAATTCACCAACTGGGATTTTGCTTGCGAGAATTTTCTCTATCGTGATCAAATCGTTATTTCAAACTTATTTCCCATTTCACTTAATTTAGTTTGACGATTTGATTGTACCTTAATTGGTTTTGCATGTGATTTGATCTAATTAATCAACTTAGGTAATTGTTTAATTTAATTAACTGGGTCAATCAAGGTAGTTCTTGGTCCAAATTGGCATGGATTCTTGTGTGTAGACTAAAAGGTTAACTTCTTTTCCGTTTGTCCTAGTGAATCCATGAACAATGATCCCAAAATGTTGGCAATGTGCAATTGATGTGTGATGGAACAAGGAAGGTTCCATGTAAGTTGTTTAAAAAGGTGTTATTGCAGCGAGATTTTAGTCCATATATAATTTTGGTAAGTAATAGACTAGTTGGTTGATATTTGATGAAGTTTTAGATATGTAATTATAGTCTTTTTGTATTTTAACAAAATCTTGGAGAGTAAGGAGAGCATTTAATGCTAGATATGAAATATTAATATATATTTAGTCATGTGCTTGGAATTGATTAAGATGATAATAATATAATTTATATGAAATACTATAATTACATTTTTAAACTTATATTATATGATGAACATTAATTTTTATGTAAAGAGCATGTGAAGTTTTATCATTTTAAGTGTTATGTGATATGAGAGGCTTACCAAATGTTACCAATTGCACACTGACCCATCAGAATTCAGGGAATTGAAGAAGATATGCCAAGCAACATGCTTTCATTTACCAACTTTGAACCGCTGGAGCTTTACTGAACATATTTTTTCGCCCTCCAAACCACGACTCCCAAAATTCCCTCAATGAGACTCATGAGCTTGGATCATGAGCCAAAAAATGAGATGATGTGCCATGAGCTTGAACTATGGGCTTTGACACCTTTTTGTGTAAATATGGGCTCTTTTGGGCTATAAAAGAGATTCTCCCAAAATTCACGATAGTGTTGACGTGGCGTGGGACGCCAATGAAATGAAGCCATGTGGTATGAAAAATTTGTCCTCAACAATAGTAAAAAGAACCATTGACACTAAACCAAATACACCATCAACATACAGAGAGAACAAAGAATGGGAAAAGCAAGAATATACCAGATACTAGGTAGTTGTTGGTCACTTTGTTCTAGAAAACCATTAAGGGTGTGTTTGGATATCGTTTATTACTGAAAATTGAAAACACTGTCGCAAAATAATTTTTAAATGTGTGAATAGTACCGTTGGACCCATTTTTAATGAAAGTTTTGTTAAAAAAAGAGGTTTGTGAATCTTGTGAACAGTGCACGGAACCCATTACCAAACACTGGATGCAACTGAAAAACCATTTCAGCTGTATCCAAACATCCACTAAATCTAACTACACCTAAGATTAAGAAGTCTTTAGTACCCACAAATTAAAATTAGGTCAAGAAGAAAAGGTCAAAGACGAGGAAAAGCAAGAACATAACATTAAAATTTAAAACTACGCAATGCCATTTCAGTAACAATTACTGTTGGTCACTTGAAACATGTTGTAATCCCAAGTCGAAGAGGTCCTACACAATTATTGTTTTATGGATTGGTTTCGGACAAAGTAAAAGTAACATTAAAAATACACAATGCCATTGAAGAGGTTCAATTTGATTGGGTTTTAAAATTGTACGACAAGTAGTAGTTAAAGAAAATTGGTTCACCGAATTAAATAAAATTAAATGTGACAAAAGGGTTGAACAATTACCAAGTTTTTGCAAAAACATAAACCGCTTCTCTCACTCCTGTCTAAAAATGGACATTTCCATATTGCTATGTTTCCCATCCCTCACTCAACTAAGAATAGTATACCATATAAGATAGAGATAACCTCCTCAAATATGATGAAAGGTGTTTCTTTCCTTGTGACTGTGGCCATTTTGGCCTTGGCATCCTCCTTTGTTTCTGCCTACGACCCTAGTCCTTTGCAAGACTTTTGTGTTGCAATTAACGACATCAAATCTGGTGGTATGTATAAAACAGTCTCATTATTATTAGCAGTAGTAGTATTATCAATCCAATTTTTTCGAATTTATTATAAGTTCTTACATTAATGAAATTATGCCCAAAGGCAATCCCCCTCCCCCCCCCCCCCTTGAACAAGCTTCAAAAAGCACTCACGCAAATAAATTCTGAAAAATCTATGAAATAGTGATGGTGAACCATATAAAGTTTGAATTATGTTTGTTTGGTTTTCCATATTGTAATGTCATTTGAATAATTATTATCAAATAAAATGGTTTCTTATGTGTGAGAGACCGCAAACTTGGTGCCTCACAAAAAAAGAGATTCGGGTACTTTTTAAGGCACCTCTCTTTTTTGGGTAAGTGGTGTGGAGTCGCCACTTAGTTTTTCTTATAAAAAAAAATAAGAAAAAACTAAATACAAAATACATGACTGAATTTTTCCATTCTCATTAATTGAAAAGAGTACATATTTGGTAAATTGAGTATTACATGGCTTTGGGTCCTAGTTACAAACTACCAAAGATACATGGCTTTTGTCCTAGTTACAATCTACCAAAAATAAAAATAAAGATAAAGCCTAGGTCTACCTATCCAAAGACACTAAATTCGAAAGCTAGGTTACAGAATTGGAAGGTGTTAGGCACCCATTCTCACCCAGACATAATATGGCCTTCTAGACTCTCATGACCAATGTATCCCTTTTATGCATGACATGAATGATATGTTGCACACATGAAAAACTAAATCACATAAGTCTATTTTTGAATGCATCCTCTTCTTTGTTAAATAAATAAATAAATCAGATCTGTGATGTGATAAGAAAAATTTGATTTGGTTTAGAAAAATCAGATCTATTTTTGTACATGTAAAAAAAAAAGTTTTGGGCATAGAAAAGTTAGATCAATGTTTATTAAATAAAACAAAGTCTTTTGGTTTTAAAAATAGAATATCAGATCTATTTTTGAGAACTAGAAAAAATTGGTTATTAAAAAAAAAAAATCAAACCTATTTTATAACAAAAATAAAAAATAGATTTGTATATAGGAAAAATCAGATCTGTTTTTCTTTTATGTGAAAAAAATAAGAAAAATTTTTTAGAAGAGAACTATATTCATGAAATAAACCTACACTACATGCATCAAACAAAACTACTCATGACTCTTTTTTTTTTTTTTTTTTTTTTCAAAATGTTATGTTAAAAAAAAAAAT
>NW_027069964.1:524949-535808 GCF_002906115.3 Quercus suber | reverse complement strand
TTTTTTTTTTTTTTTTTTTTTTTTTCAAAATTGTTATGTTAAAAAAAAAATTAGATCTATATCTAGAGAAGATGTAGATCAATTTTTTTTTTTTTGAATTCAAAAAATTTCAGATTTTTATCTAAGGAAGGTACAAATCAGTTTTTTTTTTTTTAATTGAGAAAAAAAAAAGTACTCAAATTGCGTTGAAAACGATTCTGAAAAATGACATTTTCTCACTGTTTTGACCATACCTTTTGCTCCATAAATAATTTTTATGTAAGTTTTATTTCATTCGAAAGTAGACATCCTAGGCTTCAGTATGGACACAAATTTTTCCTAATTTGAATTTATCTTCTATAGTTGAGCTAGGCCCTCAAAGCTGTCAAATCAAGGTTTTCGGGGAGCATGCGTACGCATGAATCATGCACGCAGCATGCATGTGCAGGCCAATTTTCTAGGTTCCAAAACTTCATTTTTAAAGGCCCAAAACACCATTCTTTGGTATGAGCCGGCCCCTAGACCCTTGGAAATATCCAAAGACCATTAAAAAGCCCCCAAAACCCTAATTTTAACTTATAAATACTTATCTTATGTGTAACACCTCAATTATTAAGTGTATTTTGGAGGAAGCTTAAGGGGAAAATTGGTAATTTACTCAAGATATTTTTAGAGCAAATTGGTAATTAAGCTTTTCAACTTAAGTTAGCCCCCCCTCCCCGTTTTCTTCCTCATTTCACGTTGATATCTCTCTCCCTCTTGACCGGTTGCCCCTTCTCTCTATTTCTCTATCCTTCTATCTCACCCACCCACTGAAACACACAGAAACACACTCTAGCTCCCATCTCCTTCATCATTTCTTTCCCCTCTCTAGTCAAAACCTCCCTATTAGGGAGGATTATGTTTCCATTGATTCTCCTAGTAGAGCCAAAACTCCATGAGATTTTGAAGTGCAAGAGACCCAAGGTAAAAATCTAAGTTTTCTCTCAATTTCTTCTATGAAATCCTTTGGGTTTTGTTAGTTTATGATGTTTATGGTATATACTTGATGGGTTTGGTAAGTATTGGAAGTCTAGAGGGTTATGAGGATTTGGGCAGCAAGAATTTTTATAAAATTCGAAAATTTCAAACTATTTGGGGGTGGTTGCTTTGATGGGGTTTTTTTGTTGTCTATTTTACTAGTGGGTATTTGAGGTTTGGTTTCCTAGAGCAGCTATATGGGTTTTTTTGTTGCATGAGTTGATTTCAAAGTGTTTCCTTTGCATTTGAATGGCTTTGACATATGTGAATGTGGGCATGTGCTTGTTGCATGCCAAGTATTTGGTAAATTGCCTATATGAGTTAGAGGATCGAATTTCTTGACTCGTGTTGTGATGAATATTATATGAGGTTATTGGTTGCATTCATAGTTGTTATCTTGTGCTAAAACATGTAGCTTTGAGGTTAATCAAGTCTAAAAGTTTTTGGCATAGTATTAAGATTATAGTAATTTTACTTTGGAATTATTAATTTGTCCCCTACAGATTTGAGTCAGCTGCAATACATGATTTTTAATAAATTATAGAAAAATCGTTTTGAGTTGAATTTTGGTGGTACATACTAGACACATAAAGGTTTCTCCTATTTAATTTCAAGTTAATCGGATAACTTTTCATAGACCAAACAATGTTTAGAAAATGGCTAGCCTACTGTGTATTGAATCTAAAAATGCGATGAAAACGCTGAGATTTTGTGGAATTTACTTCAAATCTTTGTTGAATGGATTGGTTTGTAAATTCATGTGCTTTCTTCGATATGTGTTTTACTTAGTTAAGTCTATTAATGGTTTGGTTTAATCATTTAGTGCTCTAAAGGGAAACTCATGAGATATGCTACCCCTATTATAAATTGATGTGTTTTATGTTATGTTTATATGTGCACATTGCTTGTAGTGGAGAATTAAAATGCTTTGGTTTTGTGCTGCAGCACTATGAGTTTGTATGCTTGTTTGGTTTCCATTTGGGAATGGGTACTTGTCTTAGGTTAGGCAAACTAGGCTTTAGTGCATTTGATTTATTTTAGGAGATCATATTCGATTTTAGAGACAAATGTGATGATAAACTTTGTGATAGGCCTTGTTATTAATAGGCTTGATCCTTATGTTTCTAGATTTTGAGATTCTTGGTGATGGACCTAGTGACAGGATTGGTTGATTTTGTGATGCCCGGTTGAGGTAAAATTGGTTGGCTTTCCGAGGTAAGTAGCTTTTAATGGGATTTTTGGAAAATAACCATGTTGCATGAACTTTGTTTTTGGGTTAAACACAATTTGGAAAATTATTTGTGGAACTATATCTTGTTAAAAAACTATTGTGTTGTAACTGTAATGTATATGACTATTTATGAAAAATGCACATGTTTGATATTGTATATGGGGAAATGCATGAATATTTGGCATGGGAAAGAAAATCATCTCTGATTAAATTCTTGAGAATGAATTTTATGGATTTATTGCATTATTCGCAAAATTTAAAGATGCTTTGATAATTGGGAGAATTGATACAAAATCTTTTGACAAGAAATGAGTTTGAAAGCTTTGTGAAGCTTGTGAATAACTTTGGATATTAAAAGGTTTTGTGAAACTACTTGGAAATGAATTGTGTTTTGAATTCATGTAATCTGTGAGCTCTTTATGTTTTACCCTTGTGCCATGACATGTGATTACCTAGCTAGATACTTTAGTCTGTGTGACATTGGCATCTTAGCACCCGTCTTTGTGACGGCATATGAGTTCTATTTTTGTGACGGCAGATTAGTTCCAATTGTGTGTCGGCAATGAGTTTAGTCTTTGTGACGATAGATGAGTTTCATCTTTGTGACGGCATTGTCACGTGGCCTAGGGTTGGATTTTTTGGTTTGTAACATTGTTGTTATTGCTCATAATGTATAGTATGTAGTTTCATGTTAAAATATTTTAAGAAAGCTTTGTGCTACATAGTTTTAATCATTCTTGTCATTTTATCAATGGAAATGGATTTGCTGGATTTTCATTGAAATTCCCAAAGTATAACATGTTTTGTAATATGCCCATTATCACGAGACTTACATTTCCCCCACCTCCATTAATTATGCTACTTACTAGGCTTTAGCTCATCCCACTGTCCAACAATTTTTCAAATAAATTTGCTATACCTCGAGCATGGAGCTTGTTTTATTGGTGGTGATTGGAGCACTATGTTAATTGAGAGATTTATGCTATGATTGATTGGTGACTCAACTTTTTGAATTTATTAAGGCCATAGCTAATTCTATCGGAGGTTGGGTTCTTGAGGTTTGTTAGCCTTGGTTATGGTAGGCATAGATTTTATCATTGAGGTTGCCTATCCTAGGAAGGATTGTGATTTGATGTTGACGCATTTGAAGTTTTGAAATTTTGTGTATATTTGGAGACATTATTTGTAATTTGTATTGTTTGTAAATGTGTTGTAGAGCTCTGACTTGTAATATGAAGATTTTAGTATGGTTATTTTATCCTTATCATGTGTTGAGGAAAAAAAACAAAAACTCCTACGTTCTCGCTCTTAATAGTTCTTCTCTCACGCTTTGGACCCCTTTAGGTTTGGGGTGTGACATTATGTCTCCAATTAAAAGCCTAGCTAGAGAGAGTGATTTTTTGGCCTCCATCTTCTCCAAAACCCTATTTTCTATTTTCAAAACCCTAAGGTAGGGCCTTAGCACATTTTTTACAAAATTAAAACTTATCTTTAGTTTGTTCTAAGGTAGAAATTTTGCTTTCAAAATTGTTTTTTAAAACCTTTTTCAGAATCTTTTGTTCTTGTGCAGTGATTACTAACTTGTTGTGTTCTTTGATCATCTTTGTCCTCTTCATCTAACTTTTATGTTGTAGGCACTAAGGGGTTGATTAAACAATCTTAGAACAATGATTCTAAAGCAAGGAGAGTCTCTTTTCTATGATTTCCCACATTGTTACATAGGGTTCACATGATTCTTTGTTTAATACTATATTAAGTGTTCTTACTTGTTTTAGTTGATTCTATGATCTTTTTTTATTTATTTATTTATTAATTTGACCGTGGTTTAGTTTATTTTGTTTTTGTTCTCTTTTGTTTCTTTATTTCTCATCCTCTTAAGTTTGACATGTTTATTGAGTTAATGTTAGTTTAGTATAATTGTTTGATTCGTTTCATATTTGTTTGTTTATATTGACATTTTTTATATTTTCTTTATGTTAGTTTAGTGTTTAGGGTTCTACTATGCTTGCTTGATTTATATGTCTATATCTTTAAATGATTAAATCTATAAAAATGTAATTTTTTGAATCTGTACTAAAAAAATGCATATGCATCATCAAGTATGCGTGCGCATGGTTCAACCATGCGTACTTATAGTTAAGTATGTGTGCGCACCCCAAATCCAAATTAGGGCAAAATTCTTATTTTTGTTTATTTAGTTATTTTTCACATGATATTTGATTCTGTTTGACCATGTTTAGGTTAATTAATTGTGTTTAATTCTTTTTCATGTTTGTTTGGATCTATTTGCTATGTTTGGTTTATTTTATAATCTTTCCTTATGTGTGTGATTTAATTGTTATATTTTCCTTTTTCTAATATGTTTGATTGTGTTTTATTTGTTTCCTTTTATATTGTGATCTTTAATATGTTGTGATGTTATTTCCTTAAGTGCATGATGTATGTTCAAGTTAAGGATTAGAACTCTCTTAATAAACTCTTTAATTAAATATGGCTTAGTAATACATAATGGAGGCCAGCCTACAAGCCAGGCAGTCTTGGGTGCCTAACAGCTTCTCAAGCCGTATCCAAACTTCAGACCCATAATTTGGTATGTAGACCCATGCATGTAAGTGATTGGCCCAAAAGGCCCAATATGGTTCATAGAGCTAATCTAGGTGATGACTCCACTTTTCTCCTCTGTAGTCCACTCGGCTAGGGCATACTCTCCATTGCGCCCACATTAGTAGAATCCAGATTTTGGTTTGGAAGCAAGATTAAGATAAAATATATAAGACGAAATTAATTCTAAAAAAATAATATATAAAAATTTAATTTATTAAACTAAATACTTGATTTGCATAGAAAATATAATGTAGATATAAGTTCTAATTTAATTTATTCATTCTTGGTTCAATTTTTTTTTTTTTTCAAGCTTAATGTGTTAGTATGATCATTGTTATGCCTAAACTACTTCATAATTTAAGTTGACTATAAATATATATATTTCAAACAAGTAATATATATATATATATATGTGTGTGTGTGTATAATGTTTTTTGTATAATCTTGTAGACACCTATATATATATATATATGTATGTATGTATGTATGTGTATATAATATGTTTTTTGTATTATCTTGTAGACACCCCATTTTCCTATATGCATTTAACACTATTAAGTGGACAACTGGTAATTTCAAGCCTCAAGTGGTAAAAATGCCACTTTAGTATATATATATATATATATATGTATGTATGTATGTATGTGTATATAATATGTTTTTTGTATTATCTTGTAGACACCCCATTTTCCTATATGCATTTAACACTATTAAGTGGACAAATGGTAATTTCAAGCCTCAAGTTGTAAAAATGCCACTTTAGTTCCAATTTCTTCACATAAGATAAATCTTGAAGTTATAATGATGAAAACAACAGGCCATGGGCCTCAATCAAATCACTAGAATAAAAGATATCAACAAATCAAGTCTTAACGGTTAATATACATCTATGTGGTTAAGTCTGATCATGTGTAATTATGAACAATTGATTTTGATTGGTCCCATGTGGATTTAATTTAAAATATATAACATTTTGTGTTCCTATTGGTCAAAACTAAATATATTGGTGGAATAGCTTGCACTTTATTAATCTGGATGTCAAAGTATTAATGATCCTTTAAATTTTGGTGAAATAAGTCTTTTTAAAGGGATTGATTCAATGATAATCCGGGCATATTAATTCTGAAATAGTGGTAATGTTAAGAGGAGTTCATTTGGGCCTATGAATGATAATTATACTACAAAACACATTTTCAAGAAATGGCGATTACTTACTATTTCATGAATATCTCTCACACTACTGTGAATTTATTATTGGGGTTTTAGTCATTGTAAAGTAGATGTAGGGTGGTAGAAAGGAAAGCCCATCCCCGAGCTAGGCCTGGCCCATCCGAGGCTGAACCCCAGCAGAAAGGAACGTTCATCCTAAGGCTGGTTCTAGCCTATCCGGGGCAAAAACCTGCTCGAATAAGACCCACCTTCACTAGGTGAGACATAATTAGAAATGTCGTTCCTCAGCATGACTAAACATGCAAGCGAGGATCTATCTCTGTTCAGGATATAAAGTAGTGTCCTGAGAAATCCGCTAGCCAAGCACAAGATTCGGCGGCAGGTACAAGTTACTAGAAAATCTTCTTAATAGCAGAGTTTAGGTCCCACTTTTGGCACACGACGAAACATGTTGAAAAAGTGATATAGACTTAGAGACCCACTCCAACCCTATAAGTGATGGGTCTCTGAAAGAGAGGTATAAAAAGGGATGGGAAAATTAGAGTAGGGATTGGAACCAGAATTAAGGAGAGAAAAGCGTGAAAATAGAAGGCAATCTCAGAGGTAAAAAGGTCTAGCTTAGACCTAAAAAGGGTGAACTTAGCCACTTGGTAGCCTCCTCGGCTGTAACAACCTTTTACCATAAGAATTTCTCTAGGACATCCCATTATGGGCTAAACCAAATCTGGAATTCAAATTAATTGGGGGTTTGACCCCAACTAGCCTAGGGTTGTTGGGAAAACACCACCACAGTAGACATTTGGAGTTTCAATTGGAGAACAAGAATGAATTAATTCTGATAAAAAACATGTGGGATATGATTTATTAAATTTGTCCCTACTAGCTATATTTGGGAAGAATCAGGATTTTTAACCCTCTGCTTGCACTCTACTCTCACCACCCAAGAAATTAATGAACCAAAGTCAACTCTCAATTAAATGCCATTTCTCCGTCCTTTAGAATACTCTTCCCCACTCTATAAAACGAGGTGGAATGCTTGTTCCAAAGCAATCCACTTCCTTAGAGCTCTTTAGGAAGTAACAAAGAAAAGGTAATTTAGTGCTTTGTTCCTCTTGGTCTCGTATAACTAGAAGGGTAAAAACTGGTCCTCTAAGTCCCGAGTTCTCAACTTGATACTTGACTTCACTCCTCTAAAGTTCTTATAGGAGCACCTTGATTCTCTTTTGGGATTTTAGAGGAAGTAACAAAGAAATAAACCTTGTGGTTTGCCTTCTTAGTTTTGCCACAATAGGACAAACCCTTGGATGAATTCTAACTATCGATTGGCCCAGCTGGGTTAAGAGCCCTAATTTTGCTTCACCTTTACCCGATCTATCACTCTCTCCTTTCTACTCTCTCAGTCGCTCATTCTCGAAGTCTCGACTCTACTCTAACCTCATCGTCACAGACCCACGACGAGAGCTCTTCCTCCTTCTTGCCGCCGGTAAGTCTCTCTAACTCTCACTTTCTCTATCTTGCTTGCCCCTGTACTGCCAAGCTGATTTTTTTTTTCTTTCCCCTTTTGCCTTCCCTTCTCTATGTTTTTTCGTTTTTGGTTTTGGGGCCTTGGGCCCTTTGGCTCATGTTTGTATTGTTGTGGCTTGTTGTGTCTCTCTGACTCAGAGACCAGAGTATATATATATATATATATATATAGGGAAAGGAATTTGGCTTGTTCTAGTTAATCCAACAAAGTTAAATATTTCCTCTTCCTTTAATTTGTTTATTTGCTCATTTTTTACTTTAATTATATACTTTGTATGGACATTATACGGTGGTAGTGGCAATGTGGCATTTAGAGCAACATACAATGCAAGCATATTTCAGTAATACAAGAAATGGCATGATTTTTGCATATGGAATTTGTGATTCAATTAATGGAGACTGTAACAAATTCCAAAATTCAATTTCAAGTGTATGGAGGAAAACACTAATATAAAGAAGTAATTTCATTTTCTCACTGAAGGGAAAGGAAAAAAACAATCGAACCATTGATTTTATAGACTAATCAAAATGAATTGGGACCAAGAATTCTGAAAGTTGGCCCAAAATTTTGCCTTGCGGTCCTCCTTGTTACCGAAATCTGAAGATCTTAATATTCAATCTGTCATGTTAGATTTTTGAAGTTTGAATTATTCTACATTTAGCTCAATAAAAATGAATAATCCACCTATTGTATACTTTCTTTTGGAACGAAAATTAGAATTCCAATCCCAGACTATCAAATCATATAAAAGAAAAAAGCCTAATTCTTGAATGCATATTAATCCACATATAATTGAATTAGCTCATACATGAATCATTTACCCTATTCATACTATGTGACATTGATTTCATTTTCACCCACCCATTTCTAGGAGAATCTATCTCTTATAGTATAATTATATGAATCGAGGATTTATCTCTCACAATGTATTAGCTTCTCACAAGGCATGGCTCCCACACCACATACTATATATGAGAGGAATCATGCATATATCCAAATCATTGAATCCTATGAATCAAAAACGACATTCGAACTGTCCCTTCTTTCCTTGCGACTGTGGCTATTTTGGCCTTGGCATCCTCCTTGGCTTCTGCCTATGACCCTAGTCCTTTGCAAGACTTCTGTGTCGCAATTAACGACTTCAAATCTGGTGGTATGTATAAAAGACACTCTCATTCCTATTAGCAGTAGTAGTATTATCAATCAAGTTCTTTTAAATTTACTATAATTCTCACATTAATGAAATTATGCCCTACGGTTTTTTCCCCCCTACACGACATGTAACTCTACATTGTTACAAAAATGTCTTATTTGTGACAATAACAAACTTTTATTTGTGCAGTATTTGTGAATGGAAATTTTTGCAAGGACCCAGCACAAGTAATAGCGAATGACTTTTTCTTCTCTGGACTCAATATTCCCGGAAATACAAGAAACAAAAACGGATTAAATATACTCTTGTGAACGTCGATAACTTAGAGGTCTCAACACTCTGGCATATCTTTGGCTCGCATAGACTACGCACCATATGCCGTGAATTCTCCTCACACTCACCCTCGCGCACTGAGCTTTTGGTAGTCATTGAGGGTACTCTTTTAGCTGGTTTTGTCACATCCGACCCAAACAAACTTTTCACCAAAGTTCTAAATAAGGGAGATGTCTTTATATTCCCAATTGGTCTCATTCACTTCCAAATCAACATAGGGGAGACTGCTGCTCTTGCCTTTGCTAGTTTCAACAGCCAAAATCCTGGGTTGATCACCTAGCGAACGCGGTCTTTGGATCTAATCCTCCCATCAATCCTGATGTGCTCATCAAGGCCTTTCAACTAGACAAGGTGTAGTTGAATATCTTCAAAAGGCATTTGTGCCAAATTAGAATTCTGGAAAATACATGTAATAAGGATAGTGAACCACTATGTGGTTTGAATAAAGTTTGTTTGGTTTTCCTCAATGTAATGTCATTTAAATAATAATTATCAAATAAAATGGTTTCTTATGATGGCTTTTAAGTATCATGGTGTCATTTGCAAGGCAAAATTAGTGCATGACTAAATCTTGATTACACCTTGGATCCATGATGTTTGAAACCACAAGTATTTGTACTATTATATATAAACTGAACAATATTGTATTAAGCATAGAAACAATTTTTACTTTCATTTTTAAAAATGGTAAGCCAAGTTGAGGGCTCAGTGGCCCTTTTTTTTTGTCCAAAAACCACTCCTAAAAGTATCGATGAAGTTCCTTTTTGGTTACAATATGGAAGAGGGGTTTGAATCTTTGATGTCTCTGTTGAAAATACTAGGATGTGCAAGTTGAGATACAAGGTCCTCAGCGTTGAAAAAATATTTTTGAGTACTCTTGAAATAGTATGAGTACTGACATTTGTGGTGTATTCATACTAAGGAATTATGGAAAATACTTATACACGGCAAAGAAACGTTATACTTATGCAGTTAAATAGAATTATTTTTTCTGCCTTATTTTTGATGTAGAAAATAATGGAAAATAAATATAAAACTCTTTGTGGTGGTCTACCGCTGCATGAGTACAGTGATGTTAACGGATAAGGCTTTTCATATTGTGCATGATGGCTACCAAAATAATTGCTAATAAATTCAATTTTCATTGAGTTTTCATATCAATTAATGATTGTTGATGTAAGAGGTACACTTGAGTTATATCTAATATTAACTTACATGTTAAGATAGTGGTGGAATTAGGATTTTGGTTCGGGGCAAGATTAAGATAAAATATATAAGATAAGAGATGGGTTCAAGTTACACCTAGTGTAACTTCACAAGAGTTACACCTTTTGTGAACCATTAATTATTGTTAAATCTAAGGGTTAAAAAACACTCATAGTTTTGTATTTATTATTCCCTAGAAATTAGTAATTAAGTCATTAATTCTTCTTATTAAAAATAGAAAAATAAAAAACAGCATTAACTCTCTGCTTTCCATCATCTTCATCTTCTCTCCCTCTCTCACATGGTCTTGTGTTCTATCTTGTGGGTGTCAATTGTGGGCTTGAAGACAAGAGAGGCAATAACAATTGAAGTTTTGTTCAGCTGTTAAGTTTGCAATTTAAAAAATGATTTTGGATTGTTTAGCTTTGTTCCTGTTTTGCTTAAATAATTCTCATTCCAAATTAAAATTATTCCAAAGTTCATGAATGGTGTCGTTAAGTACTTGGTAAAGGACAAAAAGCTAGAATTTTCGTAAAATGAACTTCAATCCTTATACGATTCAAGTTAGTCGTGGTTGCACAGGATTTCTTTTGATTAAGGAATAAGAAATCAAACATGGCTTTCAACCTTTTAACAGC